>NW_028262336.1:14964696-15267727 GCF_047370975.1 Nipponia nippon | reverse complement strand
GATTCACACTGAGTGCTCAGAAGTAATAGAGGTAATAAATGTTTAAGAGTGTTGTGAGCTCTAGCTCACCATGCAGTCCAAGGGCCAGTTGCATTAGTGCAACTGAGAAGGAGATGTGGGGCTGGAAAGGAGTGGGTGGAATCTCACTCCCAGGAGATGTTTCTATCAGCAGTGCCAATGAGAGAAATGTCACTGGAACCACAGCCTTCCTGATTTAGATGAGTAAGGCACATTTTCACAAACATGACATAGGCTCGTAGAGGTTTAAATACCATTTACTTTTGATAAGAGTTATGTCCCTGGGTGGCTAAAGCTTAGTATTTATTGCATCAGAAGATGGAATTCTTGAAAGCACCCAAGTGCTCAACTCCTATACAAATCAATTGGCTTAAGTACCCAGAAAATTTTAAAAAGTCCAATTAGGCATTAAGCACTTGGAAATCTATCCCGAAAACATTTTTGAAATAGAAGTTAAGAAGCAATGAAAATGGAACACAAACCCATGGGTGCTCTTGAAAACACTTATATAGTTTTGAGTCTGTACTTTTGCTTAAGCAACTTGAATTCTAAACCACTAATGAAAAACATAGTATACATAATCGCTTAATTAAAGTAATTTCATTAATGGAGTGTTTTAGTGTTGTATCTACTACTCTAATTTTATCTCAAATGCTTGTAAATACCTTGTTTGCAGTTTCTTTGAACATGGAGGGCAATACATGACTTAAATATAAAATTGTTCAGAGCATGAACATCATAAATAGCATCAAGCCTTTTTGCATATTCTGTAGGAATATGTAGTCTTTTTGCTTCTTACTGGCAAATTTAGTAGGCTTATTGGTTGATGGAAACGCATATAAAAGTTTTCATTTTTTTAAATTTGTAGAGTCTAGGAATACTAAAAACTACAGAGAAAAGACTCCATCACTGTGTTCTGGGAGCTTGCATGAAGCTGCTGGACTTACGTAAAGCCTGACTCAGGGTATTTCTAGATGTTGAAAAGGAAGGCCTTCTTTAAGTAAAGAAAGGATCATAGATAGAATCATAGAATATCTCAAGTTGGAAGGGACCCATATGGAAATTTTGCAGAAGAAAACATTCCTTCAGTTGAAGTGTTGGCCTAAAATTTCTGTTTGTTTTTATAAATCCAGAAGTGTGAGGCTGAGGCTTACTTGTTTTTTATCATACAGCAGTGGTCATTTTGTGAAAAGCAAATGATATGGGTTCAGCCATTCAAACTCAATGTCTCACTGTTTTAGAATTAGATGCTACTTCTTTTGTATTTGATTTTTTTTTCCCTTCAGTGAAACTTACTTTCATCTCCAGTTTCAAATTCAAACTTCTGGCTATAGCCGCTGTATCCTGCTGCCGTCCTGACTCTGATATGAAATATATACTTGGTGGCTGGCTTGAGACCTGTGATGATAACACTTGGAGCCTTGGACCTTGTGGAAGAATAGCTGAGCTGCTCATGCTCCTGAGGGACAAAAGAGGGGAGAAATGATATCAAGTTGAGTTGTACAAACTTTGCAAAAATGATATAGCAGAACTGAAGCTCCACATTCTTCTCATGAATGTAAAATGTGTTTGTAAAAGGAGGTGCAGGTATGGATTTCTGTACTTTGATTTTGTGCTATAGTCATAATGTATGATATGGCCTTGACTTAGATTTCAATTTTTTGTCTTTAATCTTGCATATAAACACATCACAGCTTTGTGTCTTGGGTTAGTAATTACACTGTAGTCAGAACAATATGGAATTAGTACAAGACTATATTCACAGAAAATGGCAGCTAGAATGGTAGCTAAGTATTTTTGCACAATGGAAAAACTAGGAGGTCAGTAAATACTAGTAAGCTGTAAAGATGTGGGGAGTATTCAAATACCCGCTACTCACTTCTACCCGCAGGTAGTGCCAAAATGCCGGCGCTATCCGTGGGTAGACCTGTGGGTAAAAGAAAATAAAAATTAACTTTTTCTTTAAAATCTGAAAACTTCTAGCATGGTTCAACTGCTTCACTGCTATTGAACTTAATTTCTCTTTCCAGGTAGCTGTAATACAGTTGCACATGAAATTCCCTTTTACACTCCATAAGGAGAAACACTCTCTGCAAAAGTGCTCTGTTTATCTCCTAGCAGTTGATCCTGGGTATCTGCTGAGAATTCCTGACTCTCGCAGAGATCACTGAGAATTATGGTGTGCAGAGATTACTGGGAATTACCACTGCAGACCAGCTGCTGTAGTATGGAGACCAGCCACTTCAATTGCTGTGCAAAAACTAAGTGCTGCTTTGCTAGACAGGTTGTTGATGACACTTTTACATGAGGGGATGACTTAAAAGAAGAGAGAGTTTATTCCCTGTCATTAGTTACTGTCACTTGATAAATCAGTAATCTGTAATATTTTATATGGTTCCTTAAGGCTAGCTTTACTTTGTTGCAGCAGGATTTGTCTCCAAAATGACACATGAGCAGAAATGTCCTTGGCATATGCTTAACAATCCACCTGTGATACCCATAGGGCACCATATACATTTATTATACCATGCAGTAATATTAGAGTATGTATAAGTTATTCAAAGGGTACTTCCAGCCTGTTAAGAAGGAAACAATCTGGTTCACAGAAGAGAGATAACCAGGAGCAGAATAGGTACTCTGTTGGACTCAACCTCTTCCGAGCAACATACATGTATTTTTTATATAAAACAAACAGTTTTATATAAAACAAACAGTTTTATATAAAACATACAGAGTCAACTTCAGTCATGGTGTAAAAAGTCACATTGGCATAGAGCAGGAGGTATATCAGTATTCCCCCAGTATGCATGCAAGGAGATGGCTAAGAAAACCAAATTCAAAAACAAACACACAAAAATAATCTAATGATTCTGTTAAGTGAAGAAGGAGAAGGAAGGCAACAATGACCAATATCTAAAATAATTGCATTTATTGCTCTCTCCAAACAGTGGAAATAATTTGAGAAACTATAGTAAGAGTTGTTGATTTGTTCCACAGTCCATTACCAAATTCTGAAACACCAAGAAGTATATATTTAAATTGAAATAGTAAGACACAGTGTACATGTAATCTTATGGATGGAGACTACAATTAATATACCACCTAACAATTTCTATAACTATCAGAAGATTTCTCCCAATCACTTGAAATGTTATAAATTCACCTTAACAGGTTAGTGGATTTTAGACATACTTTTTTTTTTAGAAATTTCAGAAAATATCTATTTTCTTCTGACAGAAGGCCAACCTGTTAAAGTGATGTATATTTTTTTTTGCGATTAAGCTTGCTTCAACTTGAAAAATAGCATGTATGTGAGAAAAAAAAGGTATAATAAGTTAATACTCAGATTTGTAAGGAAATACAGACCTCCTACACATACAGAGGAGTTTTCACAGTACTTTACGGACATTTCATAAACATTCAGTGTGCCATAATAGCTAATTTCTATTCTATAGCCTTGTTATATGTGCAACTTCCAGGGACTTCCATGTGTAGAGGGGTCATATAACTTAACATGTAACTTGGCCAGCATATGCAAATTTGGAGAGCACAAGACTTGAATTTATTTAGTAATGAAGCTGCTGACTAAAGTACGTACATTTCTGCCCAAAGAGGCAAAGTCTTTCAACACCAGCTAGCGATCAGCTCAAAAATAAAACTAAGAATTAGAAGAAAAAAAAAAAAAAAAAAAAGAAACCACCTGATTTTGCACTATCCTAAGACCACATTGAATCATAGGTATGGCTCAATGTTTGTGGTCTTGCCTGTTAAATACAATATCAATACAGGACTCTGTTTCTCCACTGCAGTCCAGGTAAAGACATGACATCCAGTGAAGGAAAGATTCTGGATATGTTCATTAAAGGTTATGCAAACAGCAAATGCTTTTTTTATACAGGTATTAGTATGCTTCAGTTCAAAGTTTTAGCAAGTACTATGTGCTCCATCTGTCATGGTTCGGGCATAGGTGGGCAGAGACTTTACACTCTGGAATGCTCTGGAAATTTTTATTGAGGATCTGCAACCTGTAAGGTAAAGAGGACACCAGCACCTAAGGGATTTCACTATGTGATGTAATAGTTGCAAGCCATTTCCTTTCCTCAGACTACCTTGCTGCTTGAAATCAAGTTCTAAGCATTTCACAAATTACTGTTTTTTCTGACCTGCTGGATAGATTGCAGAAATAAAGTTTCAGAATAATTTGATGGAATTGTAAAAAGAAACAGGTTCCTTCAAAGGAGGATGGAAATGGAAATTTTGTCAAAAATTGATGGAGACTCCCCAAGATCCACTTATAAGATTTACTCCCTGAAGCCTGCAGAACAAGGCCAGTGGCAGCAAAGAACTGGGAATGACTTCTGAAAAAAACCAATCTGAGCTATATCCGTTATGTTATATCTGTTATTACAGTCTAACTACTGCTTGTGTAAAACATAGGATTTGGGGTATAGCGACTCCCTAGCCAGGGATGTGGACAGGCAGTTATCAAGTATGATTTGTTATTTTTAGTTGGTCAAAGATAATGAGTGTGACAAGAACTGTGATGGTAACATTTAATCAAAAAAATGGGTCCCTCTGTCTGTGTGGGCAGGCTGTGCCTAACAGCAACTTCCTGGGGGGAGCCATCTCTGCCTGTCCCTTCTGGGTGGTGGAAGGTATTTTGGTCACCTCCAAGGGTTGCCTGGCTTGCTGCCCCCTCACCACCTGCCTGGGGCTGCCTGCAGGAGGCCCTGAGGGGTGCCCTCCCATCTCCTTTCTTCTTTCCTTTCTGCAGCCTCTTACATCATCCATCACACAGACAGAAAAGTGATGTCTAGGAGTACACGATCATAAAAGTATCACTGCTTTCATACGGGAAAGGGGGTAGGATTTGTTATTACAAGTCAAATAGGGAAAAGGGAACCTGTCACCTTGGTGCATTTGAGAAGAAAAAGCTTCAGAGGCCTGCACCGGAGGAAACAGTTGCTCAAACTCGAGACAAAATGATTAACAGCTGGAAACTTCACATTGTTTTATGTCAATGTTTCACACAAAGAAATCAGCCTTTTTGGACTGGGTTCATACATTGGAGACATACATACATACATACTGGGTTCATACATTGGAGACAATTCTCCGGAGAGTGGATGCTTTGCCATTACTCCTTCTCATGACAATGACAAGATCTGCAGCCTACCTGGAAAGCCAGAGCTTTCCACAGAGAGGCACAATTTGAGGTTGATGGGGGTGGCTCTCAAGGTTGGCCACTCCTTCTGCCATGATCTTTCCCAGGGAGGCTAAATATGGTCTCAGAATAGAACAATACAATTCTAGTCTGCAGAGAAGTATGGGGTGCTCTGTCTTATTCTTGCCACAGATAATATGCATTTACTTTTGCATGGATTCTGGGTTCAAAAAGTGCATTTTAAACTGCAGGACTTGGAGGTACCTCCTGCATGTTACTGCATGCTTTTAGCATACCCTGATTTTACATTGTGGAAAAATTTAGACATATAAACATATGCATATGCCCCCCTGCCATGGACCCTATTTTCCCTTGAAAGGAAGCATGTTTTTGTGGGCTGGAAGGAGCCACAGTACGCTCTGTGATAGGCCTCTGACCTGGACAGTGATGGGACCAGGATCAATGGGAAATGTCAAGGACTACATCTGTTCTGTATTTCTTGATAACGACAGAGGACTACTACAAAATCTGCAAAATAAAAGTTTCACTGATATGGGTGTATTTCCCATTGCATGTAAGCAGTAAGTGAACTGTTGGCCATTGTATATGGCTCACAGTTCATATAAAAGGAGAAGTACAAGAAATGCTCTGATCCTTCACATTAGCATCAGAGCAGCGTTTGTGATCTTAAGATGGCATAGGACTCACAAGAAGCAGTTCTGAGAACACAGAGGCTGAGGGTTTAAACATAAGTTAAAAGACTCTATCTAATATAAGGTACTAATATAACTACTAGCCAGAATCTGATATGAGGAAATTCATAAGACCTCTTCTATAGCCTACTACAAATTTATCTTAGTGAAAATCTGTAATTAAAACATAAACATAATCCAAATGACAAGTGCTGTCAATGTTATTACACAATGTAATACAGAGCCTATGACTAGCTATGCAAGTTAAACAGAATTATATTATGAAATTTGAAAATGCTATTTCTGTTTCTAAGGAAATTGTATTTTTGTTATTGCTTGTGTGATCCTTCTTGTCTGTGGATTCAGTTCTGATTATGACAGACAGTGTTCACAAATCCGTGACAGTTTGGTCTCTGCATGAACATGAGCACCTTTCAGAATCAAATTCTTTCCTGCAGCCACCTCTGCATAAGTATCTGAATTTGTATCTATCCCAATTTTATACTTGGCTTTATAGTCAAGACATTTTTTTCATATCTACAAGAAATAGACTGACTGAATGGAAGTTACAATGGTGCTAATGGTCTAAGACTAGACAAACTGATTTAATGGAGTAGCAGGACCAGAGTATAAAAAATAATGAAAAACTTTCTGCTTTTGCAATGCACCAGAATAGCTGGATCTGTCCCATCAACATATGCTGTAATGAAACATTTCCACTGTACGACATCATCAAATTAAATGGTAGTTCTTTATTGTGCCTCACTGAAAGTAGCTACTTTACTAACGAATGTCATATTCATTCAATATCCAGTTGTTATATTATCGTGATGAGTATTATAATTTTTCTCATATGCTCAAAAGAAAGAGGATTCCCTCTGATGACTTGCAAACAAATAGATAAACCTCCACAGGCCACACCTATGTGAACATGCTGCTCTCTAATTTGGTCCTCACCTTACTTCAGAGGGAAACAGCACAGAAATGAAGACTTTCTGCACATGTATGAAATAAAATATTGATAAAGATTAACCAAAATGTGATGACCTTTTATCAGTTTAGACTCATACTGCAATCAAAGAGTTTACATTCTGATGCTGTGGGTGAGAAAAAGTATATATAACTAAAAATGTTTAGTGAGAAAAAAGATTAATGAAAATAAAAGCTGAATGCTGAATTTTGCTTATAGTGCTCAAATAACCTTTACAAGATTAAGTTTGATTAAGCATTGATAAAAGTCCAGGCACGTTCAGACGTACAAGATTTGTCACCGTTAATATTTGAGTGGGAAACAGAAACACGGCCCTAACCAAAATAATACCAGTCCTTATTTCAGCAATTGAAAAAGACAACCAAATATAATTTTCTATCATTTAGAATATATAATGGGAGCTCCAGGAATTACCACTCTCTTGCAGTTTGCTTTGTCTCTAGCTTATTTTACAAATGACAACCAAGATATTCCATTCATTGAGTCCCATGAGTAACTGAAAAGCCTTCTTAAACTGACACTGGTAGAAGAGTTTTTCAAAGGCTTCTGTCAGCTGAAAATACACTTATTGTGTACCTACAACTTCCAAATGTATGTGTGAGGAAAGAATCCAGGGGGACAGTAACTGAATTTACTATCAACTGCTTGCAAATACATTTTCTAGTTTATATCCATTGTCCTCCAACATGAAAGTTCTGTACTTAAGCCATATAATCATGCTTAGCCTTTTTGGAGTGCTATCGCTTAACAGAAAGAAATACTAATGGAGATTCAATCTATATACCACAGGGACCAGGTCTTTCTCCTGTACACTAAAGCACAATGTCAAAGCTGAATAAGTACCATATTAAAGTAAAGAAGATTCAGAGTTCCATGATTCAGACATTATCAATGTTTAAATAGAAGCACGAATAATGAAAAAGAATCTTTTATGAGACCATTTGGTCACATTTTTCCTCTTTCCTAGATCTATCAGTTTAAAGGATATACACAATGTGACCCTACAGAGGAAGCATCATTATTTTGAAGGAATAGCCACAATTCTGGAAGATAGGAATTTTTGTTAATCGTAGCTCTGGTCCATTGTGAAATGAAATCTCCAACCTCTTCTTTACTTTTCTGATAGAATCAGCTATGATGGCACTTAATTACCTCCAGAGTCAGCTGAACTTTAATGTTGCGATACACATTAGAATAAAACAGTAGGTAATTACTAGGTATAGTCAATATGTGATTAATCAGTTCAAATAGAATCTATTAAAGACAAATAACAGGTAACTGTGAAGTTTGTACTTACTGTCTGTGTTTTCCAAGAAAAACATAGCCCCCACAGCTCTAATTTATGAAAATTGCCTTGGATTTATACTGCCTATATTCCTCTCACAACTAATTTCTCCCAAATAATTCTCAAAAATTATTTTCTTTCTTCGCAATAAAATATTTCTAGAATATGATTTCTGAATGCCTATTGCCCCTAGTCATATCTTGCTTCTCATCTTACATAGATTGTTGTAGACGAGGAGTAATTACACTGAAATCAGTAAAATTAACTACACCTCGGAAATTCAAGGTCTGTCTTTGAAAGCTTCTTTATCTTTACTAATTCTGTGCATGATTTTCTCTTAGAATACTGTTTTGATCTATAGTATATCTATTAGCATGGACACAAGCAGTAATATTTGGAAGATGTTCGAGAAAAGACTCAAAGGTCCAAAAATGTGCTTCTAACATTAACTACTATCTGATTACAATATGATCGACAGGATTAGGTAAATTATCATTGCAATTACAATAATAGAAATAAGAGTCAAAGATAACCATTCTTATTCTTAAAACAACACTTCCTAAAAATCTTGGACCTTTGGTTTCCAGCTGACAAACAAACTTCAAGTAAATTTAGAAAAGTGATTACAAAGATCTGAGGACCAATCTGAATTAAAATGAAAACTCTGACAGTAAAAAGTAGGGCCACAGAGAAAATTACCGATGGCTCTACTATTTTGCTTCAGAGAAGAAACCTGCAGCATTTTAAGGCATCAGCCACTTAAAGCATCTTCCCCCTTCCCTTCTCAACCTCCCTTGCGATTAATCTGAGATGTAAGTTTGGGGAGCTGAAATGCTAAAGTGTGCTTTACCTGTTTGGCCTTTCAATATTTATATTTTGATTGCCTGTCAGTCAGCTTATCACTTTCTTCATACATAAAGTGAAGCTGTCAACAAGAAAAGGGGAAGAACAGATAACCAATCATAAAGAAAATATGGAAAGGTCAAAACCCAGCCAAACCTCATTTTAATTGGATTATATACCTGGAAAGGCAGAAATGAGCTGATGTGAGGTGAACCATGAAAAAGAGAAAATTAAATGAGGAGAGATGAGGACAGGGTGACTCTAAAACAGTGTTAACATTCTTGCCAGCACGACGAGGTGAGAGGTGGGCAGAGCAAAAGCTGTGTGGTTAACATGGCAGGCCAAACGGGAACACTTGGTGTGAAGGCAGTAAATAGGACGCTGCTGATCATACTGACAAGGAGATTAAACTGAAAGGAATAAAGACAGGTCTGTGCCTTAAGTTGGTGATGGAACAGGGTACAATTCAGAACATAATAAAGGGAGCTGGGGAATGTGGCTTGAATTGCCAGATAAGTGTGGATATTAAATTCCATCTTCTAGCAGTTATGAGCTACTCTGATAACATTTGTTTGCTAATTAAAAATATTTACCAGTGAAAACCTCTGCACCAGTATCTCCAGGAGTCTTTCTAACTTCAGAATATAAAAATGTTAGCCTCTCCAGTTGTCCCTCAAGGTTTTTCTTATTTTTTCACTCAATTTTCTTTTCCTCTGCACTGTCTTTTCCATTTGGGAAGAAGCAAGGAGGTACTGCAAGCATGAACTAGCTTACTAAAGGTAAAAATCAACTCATATAGTATTCAAAAGTTTTGCTGTCATCTTTGGACAGTAAAGCACAGTTTCTTCTGAGATACTTAACGCTAAGGTGTACTTCATAATGAGATAATAAACCCGCTGACAAATACAGCTCAACAGGAAACAGATGCAATCCTGCAAAATTTGAAGACTGGAAACCTTCTGTGACTTACTTTGTTGTGAAACAAGCCAAGAGAACTATGTACATACAGCCAGTGGGCTAATTCCCAAGTCATTCATTTGGTATATAAGATTCATAGTTCAAATTTCAGAATCAGGTCCTATATATGCCACTGCAGACTTGAGACTCCACATAAGCAGTACAAGTTCTTTCTCCCCATGCTCACCTTTAACACTCCCCCAGAGTCCAGCAATCTGCAGATTAGTGGGTTTCTGAATTAACTACATTTGCTTCATTACATTTTACAGCTCATGGACTTCCATGAATTTACTACTACTCTTTTTTTAACCACTTTTGCTTGTGGCTTCCAAAACATCCTTAGGCAACAAGTTTAATTACAAACTGTTTTTTAAAAATACTGGATTTTTTTGTTTTAAATCTGCTTCTTGATTATTTCATTGAATATAGTGTAGTTCCTTGTCTATAAGAAATAGTGAATAATCATGAATACCAGTGATTTGTTCAGTCAAATTCAACATATCTCTGTATATCATAGGAACAGTACTTCTAGTTACAGATGGGAAGTAGGTCACTGGATAATGAAATTTTTAAATTGAAAATGCAAGACCCTGGAGGAAAGATAACAAAAAGGGACAACTCATGTGATGTAAAAAAACTGTAATGTAAAAAGCCACAGTCCAAATACTTGAAGGTCTCTAAGTTCCTGAGACATATGGCAGGCAATCTTCTCACGCCTAACATTATCATCATTGGTATAATCACAGTAATGCTGTACACACAAAACTGCTGCATTCCTTCAGGGCAGAACTCAAAATTGTGTTTCCTCTATTTCTCATTGAAGTGTGAAGACATTTTTAACGTAAGGAAGCATTTTACAACTGAAGTGGGATTTCAATACAAGAGCAATGATCCAGTTTTTCAGAAGACTTCTACAATGATGGTGACTTGCTACAACACAATGTAGCCAATGCTCTATTTTGATAAAAAAAAGCACAACATATTTTCAGAGCTGTGAAATTCAAATGAATGTACCAATCCTAAAAATGTAGTACAGCACTGAGTCATCTACACAAAACTCAGCTCTAATGGTGCTGATGACAAAACCTGCTTAATTCACCTAATTTCAGAATCCCTACAATATCCATAGGTAGTTAGGTCCAGGATTTTGATTGGGGCTCCTGTTCTGTGCTGGACATTTTGTCAGGTTTGTAACACCTTGCTGGAAAATTTTAACTGCTGTGTGTAATGTATGCATTTTTACAAATGCCCTTGTGAAAACTACATACTGTATTAAAAACCTCTTGAGGCAACAAGCCTTTCCAACTCCTTTTTCAAATGTGTTTCAGCCTTTCAGGGTGTTAGGACAGGTAGAGTGACTGGGCTGATTTTAAGACTGGTTTGAGCCTAGGCTGAATCTTCTACATAAATATCTTTTATTCTTAGAAGAGCAGACTAATATATGCTTTTCTGTTTTCATTTGCTACTGAATATTTCCTACCTGGCAAATACAGAAAAGATCCTTACTGATATACAACATCTTGGAAACAAGTCATACTTAGAGCAAAACTATTCATAGTTGCTTGCTTGGTTCATAGATACGCATAAGAGAGCTACTAACTGTGGTTCAGTGGTATTAATAAAGCCATTCCTTTCATTTAAGTAAGCAAAATATACCTATTTTTATAAATAGTGTTGATTCAGATTGCTATTGTGAATCTGGAATAAATGACTGAAGTTATTAGGATTAATTTAAATCTACATGAATGTTATATGATAACGAGTCTTTCACATGCTGTGTATATAGTTCTTTGGAACAACTACTTTCCTTTTCAGAGAAAATCAGAATAATGTTGACAATATTAATATAGATTTCAACACCACCCAACAAAAATCAATTTTGGAGGAAGAATTTTGGCTCTAAAATACAAACTCTGACACTAACTAAAGTTTGACTTTAATCACTCCAATACAAATAATAAATGAGAGGCAAGAGTGAACCTGCTGATCTATATATAGGGACAATCCTTTGAGACTGTGTAGCGCTTTTCATTATGCAAACCAATGCAGATATAAATATATCAATAGCTATTGAAAAGTCACAGAAATATCACACTCTTTGTGTATATGTGAGCACGTGCGTGCGTTTTTTTGGTGTCTCAGTGCAGGCAGACTGCAAATATCTGTCTTGTAATGTTAACTCAAAAGGGCTGAATTAATCTCTGGCGTCATGACTATACTGCATATCCTGGCATTACATCAACAATAAATATAGCATATTTAAATTTATGTTTTCTTCAAACACCTCAGTGAGTTAATAGAGGAGTATAAAGCAAAAATGGAAATCTTTTTCCAATTAGTTTAACATGAATTTCAAAGGACACAGTAAACAATCTAACAAGTAAACTAAAATGCTGGTTTTACACTTTCAAAACTGAAAAAGCAAGTTTTGTTCCTATTTTTGTATCAGGGAAGTGCCCATTTCTAATTTAACTAACTTCAGCAGAAATAATATTTTTGGAGTTGGTAAAAACAAACAAACAAAAAATCTGAAAAAAATTTAAAGGAATTTACAGGCAGATGACAATGCCTTTTTAAAAAGGAAAAGCTGTCTCAGTCACTAAAGAATTGCCAGTGTGTTAATAAAAGGTGTTAATACTTCTGGCAGTATATGCAAGAAAACCAGATAGTTTGTGCAAGGTCATTGCAAATACAAGATGCATCAATGTGGTGAAGTTCCTACAGCAACATAAATGTTTTTATGAGCAGCAGGTGAATTCCTGTAAAAGACTCTAAAGCTATTAACAGCTCAGTATGGAGTACATAATAATAGGTTGTTACCTCCGCCTTCCTGACAAGAACATCAAGAAAGGGCACTTTGAAACTATTAATACTAATACATTAAAAAAAAAAAAGAAAATAAAAAGAGAGAATTTTTGCATTATGTTTCTTTAAATCAACAAAATAAACATTCATGATTTTATTAGGGTACAAAACTAACAAAACTACGTGGGAGTTACTGAGTAACATACCCTTTCTACGAATTCAAGCTGGCTAACGAAATCATGCATTTAAATGAAAAGCTCCTCTAATGTGCCTTTTTCATTCCAACAACCACCCCTCACCACCACCAAACCCACAGCTTTTATTTAATACATGGTAAAATGCTTAGACTAATATTAAACATCAAAATAGTATGTTTTATTGCATGAAAATAGAATGGCTCTCCTTAAAAGAGCTTCCTCTTTCCCTCTGGATTTTTCTCCCTTCTCCCAGAACGACTGCTTTGGGGACATTCCTACTTAATAAAAAAGAGGTTGCCTACATTATGCAGTCAGTGGCTTTGTCTCCATTCCAGTGTGAAAAAAATGTTAGAAGTAGAAAACTAATAACAATCTGTCCTTCTGCATCATTTGTGTGCAGTTGCAATGCAGTCTCAGAGAGAGGAAAAAAATGAACTTTCTCTGTTTTTCCCCCCAAAAAGAACACATGTCTTTTGACCTGTATCTCCCCAAATATCTCCAGAATGCATCAAGGATTTTAGGAAAAAGCTACAAGTGAAATGATACCTCATATTGCAACATTCCTTCATCTAGACAGAGATATAACCTCACTTACGTCTCAAAGTACGTATCTTCTTGATTTAATCTGTGAATCCACCTTTATGGTTGTGAAAGAACAATTTATGAACAGTAAGTAGTTTGTGTATTATGAAAACACTGTCCTAGCTTCCATTTTTAAAATAGTTTGGGCTCATAGATGAAGACTTTTGGGAACTTTTAAGCTAGTTGTTATTTTAAGAATGTCTAAAGAAACATTCTGACAGGTTTTAGGGAAATGGAGATCTAGACATTGTATTTAACTTATAAATAAGGAAACTATTTTTGCTTAGATGGCCATCTTTTGGCATCTATCCTAGTTATATTTAGATCACTGCTCATGAAACTCACCATTCTTTTTCTAAAAATATGTCAAACTTTCAAACCCAAAGTTTAACACCTGAATGTATGTTAAGGTACCTGGGGGAATTACAGCTCTAACTTTAGATACTACAAAAGTTTACTGCACCTAAACTCAAAGGTAAACACGTGGAAACTAGTTAATAATAATAACAATAATAACAACAGCAATAATAAAATGTTTTAAGTTGAGAGTACATGCTCTATTTTGTTAATTCAGGATTAAACATGTTAAACTTTTTACCACTTCCTTTTGTGCAATTGATATATTTTCTCTGAAGAGAAAACATTTCTTTTTTACAATACGTTCATCAAAATCATCTAAAGTTTGTCCTCAGGAGTGAGCTGAAACTTATGAAACTATTTATGAAACTATTAAATGGCTGCATCTGATTTTCACCCTACCTAATCACATGCTTAAGATTAACAGCTGATTCCTGCAGTTAACATTATTATTCTTGCTGTGTCAGTAAACTGTTTTTAAAACTATTTTTCTGAAGTTCAAATGCTGAATGGCTAGAAGAAATGTTTAATAATTCCTTTTATTAGGAATCAACCTCTGTTATCAGTGGATTTAGCTTTCTTTGAGGTATGGAATTAGCTGTGTTGTGCTGTTGTCTTGTAATAGTTTGCATACCTCCTATGCCTATGTCTTTGAAAGAGTTTGAAAACCATTTATTCAAAACCATTAATGCACTTTTACTACATTTGTGCAGCTCTTCTAGCAGTTACTGGAATAAGCATAGTACATGCAATTTTCCTTGGGGAAAATGGTATTGGCTACAGACAAGAACACAAGATCAGCAGAGACTGAACTATGTTTTTTTAAAAAATCAAATCAACTAGGCTTGCTTAAACAGCAATATATTTCTCCACAAGATTTTTTGGTTCAGCAGGAATGACAATAGTAATAGGTCTGTAGGCTACTTTATTATTAAATACAAAGGTTTAGAAGCTATCTCTAAATAATTGACAACAATGATTAAGAGACTAGCCAAACCAGGCACCTAATGGAGAAGGCCTAGCTCAGAACTTCTTTGATAAACCCTTTGCTGCATGTAAATTATATTTAGAGGCCAGATTTCTTTTTCTCCTAATAGTAATTATATCAGTGTCATTAATAATGCCTGCTGCAAGGTGCTTAGGTTCTTTCCTGCAGGCAAAAATTATATCTGCTCAGAGTCTCATAATTATTCACTCTCATTTTCAACAGTTCTGAGACCTATTTTTTTCTCTTTTTAGAATCTAAGGCTTTTACAGTTCTTCCCTTGGGAAACTAGGTTAATAACAGCAGAATAGGAAAACTGAGAAGCTTGTTTAACATCACTTACTATGTTAAAATAAGCTAGGAGATTTCATTTTAATGATTGTCTCCCTAAGCGCATTTGTAGTGATTATTTTTTAAAAACATTCACCAGACATGGTTCATTTCCCAGGAGCGCTGAACGGCCAAGAATGCCAGAGGTGCTCCTTGGAGCCCTGGCGCCTCACTGTGACATGCTGATCTGTTCCTGCAGCTATGGTCAAATACTAAGCTCTGCTTAATACTACTACCCAAAAGCTCTTATACATCCAAATTACTCAATGGTCTTGTTTTTATGAGAACGTGCTGAAAATGTAATGAAAATGTATTATTGCATGAGCCCTATGTTTCTTGCTTCTAGTCACATCAGAAACATTTTACTTGTAGGCAGCAGATTGCTATTCGCGCCTCAAATAATTTTAATAATTGAAAAATGTTATGCGAGCAAAGTGTTCGTTTTAAAAGAGAATGATTAGCATGAGGCTAAAAATTGCCCAGGTGATCATTCAATGCTAACAGCATAGTGCTCATTATTTTATACTGAGTATACTCACTGACTGCACAGGCACCTGAAGTGTTCATATGCTCATCCTTATCATTATAAGCCTTTTCCTATTCCCCAACCTTGTCACTGATGTCGACTTTAAAATTAAGTCAGGAAGCTTGCAAGAGTATCAAGCATGCTATGGGAGGTACAGCAACAATAAAAGAATATGCCCGGAGAAGGAACCAGTACATGCTAACAATCCAGCCACAACAGTACCAAATGAACTACGCTTGCTCATGAATAATGTGACACAGTCTGCAGGCTCCCTTCAGCCTCATATGGATTGGAGCTGGTGCATATACTATTCTTCATGATTTAAAAATCTAACATAAAAGCAAAATCTGAACCAAGAAAGTAATAGCTGGTGCTTAGGGGAAATGGGCAAGTTGTAACATAGATGAGTCTGAAAAAATGTGATCCTTCTAACTCAGTTCAACATTATGCAAAATTGTAATTAGAGTGGTGTAAAGACCGGAGCCATTTAGCTATTTAAGTAGTAGGGAGGTTGAGGGTCAACGAACCTCACACATGTCATACAGACCTCACAGAAAGGCATAGCGCTATAGAAGAGAAATGACTAATTTTACTTCACCCTTCCAAACTGTCAACCTGAAATTCAGAGGATTGTCTGATGGACATGACATGGTTTCTTATAGGAAATGTCCATATCTTGTCTAATGAGAACATGTATGGCTCCTGTTCATTTAGGTTAGATTACAGCTGATACTCGAGTAGGGTCAGGTTCTCCCTGAGCAGAACTGAATTAATCTGAGAAGATCATAATGAAGTATCTCCTTAGCTGAAGAAGACACAGAGGAACATCTGTTGTCCTAAACCAAGATGAGTCACACACCTTACATGGGCAGTTCACATGGGAAAAAAAGCTGAAATGATGCAACTTGAGCATGTACGTGAAAGTGAGCTTGATGCATTCCCAGGGCTCCCAGGACTGTGCTATTGCTGTGTTAGCCTTCAGTGTGGTACTGAGCATATCACAAGATTATCCGTTCCTCAAAAAGTGTCAAAAAAATGGCAAGGATATCAGTTCATACCTCTGTACATGCACCGAGTGCCACATCTTTTTGCTGTCAAAGTGCAAAGTATGTAATCTATTGTACATATACAGTTTTATGGCTTTGAAATAATATGGTGCACATTTTTCTAGACAGATAGATTTGCTTTAAACCACAGAATACTATCATAGGCAAGCAATTCTGAAAGACAAAATTACTTTCTTGTTTAAAATTTTCCATATTAATTTTTGTAAAAATAATTCTGTCATTCAAAACATTATGCATTGATAATCTTAAATCTTCACATTATTCCTAGCAAGCCATTTACCTCAAGGTCTCTTATGTATTCTACTACTCAAATTCAGGATGGCTCATTTTAATTCATATTAATGAATATTCAAAGAAATAGTGGTGTTTGTTTTAATATTAGATTTTAAGAAGGAGCATCATTTCTCATACGAGTTAAGTAAATACAGCTGTAGACTGATAGAAAAATTAACAAGGTCATACTGCTTTCTAATTCTTTAAATCTGGTACTTTTCTCTCTCTCTCTCTGCTTCATCAGCTCTTCATCTCTTTTTAAAATCTCATTGAAAACTAATTTCCCCCTTGCCTCTACTGCTTGGTTATTTTCTCTCTTTTATTTATTAATTCAACTCTAAATAATACTGGAATGGAGGAAAAGTCCTATCTGACATCCTGCATATCCTGTCCACTCACTCTCATATGGTGGTGGGTTAAAATTTTTATGTGAAAACTGCCTGTGAGTTGCAAATTGAGTCTGCCAACAAAATGAAGTATTTTGTCAAAGGGATTTGGCTTTAGTGTAAATTTCATCAAAAGACAAGAAAGCGAAGAAACATCAGCCAGCCCCTCCATCCTACATCCTGTTCCAAAACATATTCTCTATTTGGAGATGTCATTGCAATGCCTTGGGATATTGCTTGGGTACATCCTATTAAAATCTTGTCTCTATAGATTGGCTTCCTCAGCTAATTATATATTATCTTGTGCGTAACAGAAAATATAATCCAGCTTGGGTATTTGGGCCATATGGGAGAACTTAAACTTAATACAGTTGCTGATATGTATACAGCTTGGTATGCTTAATACAGCTCTCAGGGAGTGTTAATTTTTGATGATTAACTTTAAGGGTTTGGAAGGAAAAGAGGAGGAAAAAGCATTTTCCAGTTCAACTGCACAACCTGAAGTGCAGCTGGTATGGTTTATATCCACTGCATACTGTGTTTCATTTCCCGTGAGGGAATTCCTACAGAAGGACTCAGCTTCATTACAAGGCTGTAACAAGGCTGTATCTTATCCCACTCCTCCATTTGACTCGAACATGCGACCTTTTTGGCAAGAGGTAAATAGATTAAGATGCCCTGGAATCTTTCAAAAAGTCAAAGCTTTAGTCAGTGTCTGAGTAATAGTTTTAAAGTATAAAAGAAAAGTTGATTACTATTAGCAAAAAACCTGAGATTATATTGATATCTGGAGTTTGATTTTTAAAGGGAAAGACAATACTGCCTATGAAAGATTTTTTTCTTTTAAAAGTACTGGGCTGTTTGTGGAAGATATTAAAGGATTATAAAACAGAATGGATATATAACAGATTGCAGAATAGGGCAGACATCCTGTATCAACAGAGATAATTTGAAAATATTTAGTATCTGTGAAGACTACAAAGAAGGTCTATGAAGAAATGCTTTTCAGAATACATCTCAGATCTCTAAGGTCAAACATTTAATGGATTTTTTGTGTGTTGCTGTAAAGACTCACTTATCGTCTAGGGTGACAAATGTTGCTAACTGTATAGTTTTCAGAATGATTCATAATCTAGCAGAAATAGGATATTTCAACTACCAGCCTCATCATACAGTATTATTTCAGGATCATGATATTCTCTCCCTGGTTATATCACATAACTATTCAAGCAATTGAAAACTTTTTCTCTTTACTGTGACAAAACCTCATAGAATCTTGGACTGAATGTCTAGGAATTTTTGTTCCCCTCACAGGCCAAGTCAGCTCTCTAATTATGTCCTAGGTCAGCTTATGTTCGCTGCATTTTTGGCTGAAATGCTGCAGAACAAAGTGACCTCTTGTCAGTCAACCACATAAATATGTACCACTGTATTCCTAAATAAGAAACTAAAAATCTTTACAACCCATATAGAATTGGCTCACAAAAAAAGTTGTGCTATTTTCTCAAGATTTTAATTTTTAGAGACATATAGAAAACCAAACAATATTTTGTTAAGTTATGATTCTGAGTATTTTGCATCAATTCACTGAAGAAATTAAGGTCATAGGAAAGGTGCTTTAAAGCAGACAAATTACTGAGCTGCTTTAGTATATTTTTAAATTAACATATGTGTTCCATACTTGCAGCTTATTGATAGCCTTGTGCAACTTTCCTTCTCTATCTATTTCTTTATTATTTGGTAGAGTCTATCTCAGAAGACGTGAATATTTTTCACAGAGAGGGTTTGATCTTTCAATAGTTCTCTGTGTGCAATTTGTATCATACAAGAGTGCCAATATAAGCTTCTTGAATATTTAGCACAGTCTAGCCTCCTCTTGTTCTGCTCGTTCTGGATATGCATGGAAAGACGCGTCGCTATTTCTGGGTTCACCGTCACTAATTTGTCTTACTTATAAAATTGTTGGAAACTGCTCCATTTTGTGGAGTGCTCACAGTAGTTCATTAGACAGCTACTTGATTTCTGTAAATTTACATATCTTTCATGAAACGTTGGAAGAACATGACAAGATATGACTTCCATTTATGAACCACAGAATTCCTACTGGTTATAATTAAAAGCAAGCATGCTTTTAATGTCCCCTAGCATGCTTCCCAATGTCATCTTGAAAATTTTGCAAATGTCAACAAGGTATCTTATAAGAAATAGCAGTTCATACTTGTGAAATTTTAAAATCCTGCAGAGTTCTTCAGAGTTTCACAAAGTTAAGAAACTGATACAATCTGTTGAAGCTGGCGTATTTAGTGTTTGCATTTGATGGAGACATTCAATTTCTTGTATTGCATATAAGAAAAAAGCCTCTTTTCTTTTTTAAATGCAAATGACAGGTAAAATGGATAAGGATAGGACTGCAAAAGCTGTTCTATTTTACTAATTAGTGTGTTTATTAGTACCTAAGGATACTGTTCTCTGCATTTTTATTGACTACTTAACAGATTAATAAAATTTCTGAGGTTTTCATACTCAACTTGTTCTTGAACTTTAGCTGAATTTTTTTACTCTCCAGTAGAGGGATGTCTTTGTGGTAAATTCATACTAAATCCAGTAGAAAATTATTTCACTTTTATCACATTTCTTGTGGGTATGCAACACCATCCCTGTTTTGTCACTGCTGCTGAGAATATAAATGCTGATATTTTCCTCTTTGAGGGTTACTGGGAAGCCTGAAAGATTATGGTTTCACTTGCTGTATCTACGCCTGACACCCTCTTTTTTTTTTCAATATACAAATCTCATTTGCTTTTGGTTGCTATACTTATGCAGTATTAAAGTTACAATGTACATTTCTTCAGCGCTATATAATTTTCTAATTTAATACTGAAATCAGCAGACTGACTTCCAGTACTAGATTATTCATCTCTCTGCTCTAGAATCTGGTTTCCAAGAGAGTTCTTCAAAATCTGTCACATACCTATTCCTCTGCTCAAGTGAGTGATCTTCTTACTGCTGTTGCTGGCTTGTTTGGTTTTCATTCTGCCTATCACACTGCATTGTCAGAGAGCATGCCTGTTGTAACCTACTAATAGAAGGTGCATTCAAGAGCTACGCGTTTGATTCAGTTAGTGACTTAGGGAGAAAATAATCCCTGTGCAACAGCACTAGAAGATGCCAGCAGTTCATTTATCTACCCACACCAAAGAGGGAAGAGAAGTTTATAGTTAAAAGATACTCCTTATGCATTATAAAAGGTGAAAACATAAAATGGTTCTTTTTTGGTAGAAACGGATAGGAGTAGTTTAGACTCTCTATATAACAAAGGGCTGTGAAGCCTGTATATCTAGTCTTGCTGCACAGTGGACAAGTCTAAGCAATGTGTAGACCTCGAAGAAGAGCTATTTGCCATGTCACTCAGTATTGACAGATACTGGCAGATAACCTATTGATAAAAGTTTTTTTATAAATATAAGCTTTATAATTTAACATCCATATGAATGGTTTTGAATAGTTGAAGTTGTTCCTATTCAATTGAATGAAATCTCACTATTTCTCTTGTTTAATTCACCTGGTTATTATTTTAATACCAACAAACAAAACAAGAGCAGTGCAAGTCATAATGTGGCTTACTATGGTAATGGATCAAAACCTGAAGGACTTCCATCAGTGTAGGAAAGTAAGGTTTCCTTGATTTGGCTACCAAATATTCTAAGCAATCTGTCTTCTTCCTCTAGCTGTGCTATTTGAATTGTTTGGATTTTTTCCCAGTTTATCATCATTAAAGCTGCATAATCTCCATAGAGAAATGCAGCCAAGGAAGAAAATTCTCAGATATTTACAGAGCCTAACGTCCCTAAATCTTTATTTCATGACTTGGCTTATATTTCTGTTCTTTGTAGTCTTCTCACATATCCCTTAGTTCCATTGTGACTTTCAAATGGGGACAGAGAAATAGCAAGAACTGACTTAACAGGTGACTGTTTAAGGTATGGACGCTAAAAAAATCCTGCCTTTGTCTCTAGGAATGAAGGCACTGATTAGCACTAAATTTTACACTGCAAGCGCAAGGACCTGTGGCCAACTGGAAATGAGGAAACGCGTTTTGTGCTTTGGGAGAAGCAGGCTTCAAATCACGCTTTCACAAGATGTGTTGTACGTGCACCTTATACATTTACTTGTAATGCATGTTGTTGCCCACTTTTGTGTGAAAACACATAATTTTGACAGAATTCCATAAATTTCACATGAATGCCATGCACTCTCTCTCTCTCATAATCTTTTGTAACCCTCTAAACAAGGCTGGTGCATTCTCATTTAAGCACAGATTATTGATAAATAATGTTGCAAAATTAAATCACATTGACCTTCACCTTAATTGTATTGTTTCTGTGTCACTCTAATGTAAAGTTGTTACAGTCCATAAATAAAAATATGTTCAAGCATATGATCCATTTATCCATGTTTGGAAATGTAGTTACTATGGGACAGGTATATCTACTGCCTGCCTGCTGTTCTACTTGATTTTGACATGAAACAAGACAGTCATTAACAAGTCAGAAGTAAAACAACAAAAAATCAGTACAAAATAAAACATGTAGTTATATAGCATTGTATGTGGGATCAAGTGAAAAATTTAAAGTATTTTTTTTTTAATATTAAACATACAAAACATATTGCTCTTTAGGATCTGAGTTTGGGTGATGCTGTAAGTGAGACCTACTTTCTCATAGTACTTGATCTCGTAGTCCAGAATGGCTCCATGGGGAAAGTCCGGCTCTTGCCAGGAGAGGGCAATGCTGTTTTGGGAAGCCCAGTCCTTCCTTACCATACCTATCAAGGAGGGTGCTGAAAGGGAAAAGGATAACTAAGGGTTAAAGACGAAGCACATAGTTTATCCTTTCAACCTACTGTCTTAGGATACCACCCCGAGGTAACTTTGAGTGACCTCCAGGCAGAAAAAGCATGACAGATGGCAATTCTCAGGGAAACCATATAACCTGGAATTAATGTCTCAAGTACATACCAGCAACTGCTTCGTTAAAGTGCAGACCAGCTTCTGAGAAATGGCTGTACACAAAAACATAGAAAGAAGTGCCTGTGCTTGTCCCACTGCTGGCCATGTGCAACCAGGTTGCTCTGCTGGCTCTGAGGACATCACGTTCAGAACAGAACTGTGTTTCAGAGACAGCAAATTCTACATTCAGGATAATCTACGCTAAATGTCATAATTCAACTGTGCAAAATGTACATTCAGTTTACTCTTTGGGGTAAAATAAAGTGACACAGCTTAAAACAGATGCAGTGAATCCTGTTTCTCCTAGCTGGGCTGGCAGCAGCAGCAAGGGCATTTTAGCATATCGGTGAGGGAGTTGTGTGCACGGAAGAGCCAGCTTGTTAGAGGCCAGTGGCAGGGACCGGGTTATGGGGAAACCGTGGGGGCAAAGGTGCCCCCAAACCTACCTGCTGTAAGTGATACTGCAGGCCTGCAGCAGCACAGCGAGTAGGAACCGCTTCCAGCAGCTTTTGGAAGGGGCCCAACATGTGTGGATGCATCCAAGAGCCAAATTATCTCACTATGGGGTTAACCAATTTTAAGAATTGGATTTTCTGCCCTTTTGGAAAAGAAGGTGCACTGTTATCTATGCAATAATTTCAAATGGTGCAAAAATTGCATTCTAGAAAAAAAATCTTTGCTTATTTTACTAATCTGGCCAAGCATGTCAAAGGAGGTCTAATACTCTCTGACACTAACGCTGTTTTAATAGTATTGATGTGAAGCTTTCCCAAGTGTTACAACAAAACCAGTCACATTCAACAGTCTTGAAGACAACTGAGTAAGCTGAACAAACCAGCTACCGTAAAAGAAACAAAAGTTCTTCCAGTGGTTCACAGCCTTTTGCTATTTTTCTTTCCACTAACAAATATCTGTTTATTACACACCCTCCCCCATTCCTCTCTGACTCTTACTTAACCTCTTCTAAGCTTCCAAGAAGCTGTCTCCTAAAAATAACATATTTTTATGACTTCAGTTTTTATCTTTTGAATGAAAGAGTCTCCCTAGGAAAATGAAATAAGAATCTGTTTCTAGTCACAAAATTTCATGCCTTAGCTTTCTTTCCTGTAAATATTTCAGGAAGTTTAAGAAATGAAAACAATAAATAAATTCTAGAATGCAAACTAAAAGTAAAGATGACAAACACGGTTGTTTTTCTTTGAAAAAAGGGAAACTCTACACACGGACATGCACATAACAATCTCCTTCTCTGTGACAGTGCATTTATCCGAGATAGAAAATAAACTTCCATCCACTGTCAATCTTCCCTGTGGATAACTATTCTGTGGTATAATAGTCCAGTCCTCTCTGATGTGAAAAAAACCCAACCCAACATGGTACACTAAATGAAAAAAACCTACCAAAAGTATTAAGTGGAAACTGTCCTACACCTATACTTATGCCATTTTAACCACAGGTCTGATGCAAGGGAATGAGAGAAAAGAAGAATTCCTGCCATGCTGAATAAAGGATTAACGTATTTCTCGGGAAGGCCTTAAAGAGCATAATGTAAGTAACTGAATAGAACAAAATACAAATAAATAAAAAGTATTCATAGGTTCAGGGCCAAAATGTTAACCCTGGGTATGTATAACTACTCCCTCAGTTAAAATGAAATTTTTACTCTTGAAATTGAGGGTGAAGCTGAGCTCTTGCAATATTTCTCTGGGGTAAAATCAGCTGCTCCAAGCAGGGAACAAAGATAGGTCTGTTTAAAGGAAAGCAGAGCTAGCAAACATGGATTTCTATTTGCTGAACACTGATCATGGGCCTATGTGGGCAATTGTTCATATACATTTGCTTACCATTTGCTGGTTTTGAGTCATTCACTGGTACTGAGCTGTGATTTACAGGCAGGTCTGAGGGAGCTATAGCAACCTTTCAGATATGTCTGATACACCCTGCGTGCCTGCTCACAGGTGAGGGACATTGGCTGGGCCACCTTCCCCGGCACATCATGGCTTCATCTCACTGCATTTGGGGGTTCACTGGTCAGGCAACCAAATCCTTGCAAAATGATTGAGCTTGATTAAAGAAAACACCAGGTTAAACTGTGGGTATAATTACATTTGTGGCCCTTATAGGCTTTTTAAGTACAGATTACTACTATTACACTTCTTCAAATTATGACCAAACATTTGTAAGCTTTTCATATGTACCACATGTGGTGCATTTTTCTTTGAGTTCTGATTTCCAAATTTATACAGTAATTTATGCATGTTTTCAGCCTGAGCTCACCACAGTAACTCTTCCATTTGAGTAAGCCCATGTCAAAACACAGTCCTGGCACAACAGAAAATAATCTCTAATGCTCAGTATGAGAAGTAGCCTGTCTTCTCCCTGGGAAACAACTCGGTAGCAAAATAATGGAAGAAAATTACTTCAGCCCTCTCCTAAGCCATCTGTGCTTGACCGGCACTTGAAACTGAAAACCACATATAGCAAGGCTCACATCACACCTGCAGCACTGTGCCAGCACCGCACCTTCTAAATCAAAATGTGAAGGTGTGTACATAATGCTGTGAATATGAGAAGAGTATTTGTCTTTGTATTAGGGTATCGGGCAAAAATAAAAGTGTACTTTTAAACAAAAAGTCACAAAAGAGTCACCGTTAACCATTTCTTATATGTTTAGGAGGATGACCCTACTATTTGTCATACAGAAGTTATCTATTCACATCTCAGAGGAAATAATGACTTTTAGGAAAAAGATTCCAGAAAAATAAACCCAAGTAATTAAAAGCTGCAGCTAGCTCAGTTTCTATTTCTTTAGTTGTTGTGAAGTGCTACCAAAAGCAATACTTCCTAGGGAAAAATTTCAGCTTCTTATAACAGTTGCTCACTAGAGAAGAACTTATTTAGACCCGGAAGATCCTATGCATTTATTGTTAAAACTCCTTTTAACTGGAAAATTGTAAAATAGGTAAATCCTATTTGCCCATTTATAAAGACTGCTCTAATGTTCCTATGATGAATCAATAGGAAGTTCTTTTAATTAGTTGTCTCAAATCCAGGAGCTGCAGGAGAGCTCTAATTTGGTCACCCAATGAAACCATTTGAAAAAAAAATGCTTAGAAGCACAGCATGGCTTTTAATCACTTTAATGGCAGCATTTTCTTGCCATTGGTATGAGGCTGAAGGACAGTTTCTAGCTCTTGAGCTCAGCGCTGATCTCTGTTTTGTACTGAGGATTCTTTGCACCACCTGCTCTCTATGTTTTCCTCTACACTGTTATAAATTTCTTGAAGTGCGATGAGTCATCAACAATGCTGTGAGCTCCTCATTTAATTTAGTCTGATAAGTTTCTTTGTCTTTTCAAATTTGTATTGAATAATGAAAGTTCATACCTTAATTCAGAGTGAGCTTATTTTATTCTAAATAGCTTTGGCTTCTCTTTTTCAGAATCCCTTTTTGCATACGCTACACAAAGGGCAGAAAATGTGTATTTTAAATAATGATTGGATTCCAGTGTCATTTCTCTAGAGACTTTCTCTTCTTCTGAAGTTGACTTCCATTATCTGTAACTGTCTGATTTCAAAATAGGTGATCTGTAGGGTTTCTGAAGCTTTTTTCCTTTAGTCCATTTTCCAATTTTCCAATTTCTTGTTTCATACTGTTTAAAGTAGGCAAAAAATTTCCAGCATTTCTCCCCTGGTCTCCAGGGTTGAACAACTTTGATATGGTGCCCATTCACTATGAAGAGGCTTCAGACTCAATGGCAGCTGATGACAAAACTCATCTGATGTCTGTCTGTACAGGGGACACCCTACCCCTCTGGTATCTTATTTCAAATCTTATTTCTTTGGTGAGGAGAAGCCATGACAGCTGAATGACCTTTTATTGGCTGGCAGAACAGGCCCTACCAGGTATGCACAATCACTTCCGTGTTAAAAAACCTACCATCCAACAAACAAGAACAGTTGCATCACTGTTGTTCTTTTCCCTTCTTCCTTCCTGCATTGTGTCCATTTTGGCCAAGGCCAATGAATTGCTGGCAGATACAAATTTGGAGGGGAGAGAGTGGAAGGATGAGCTGAAATGTACACATGTTGTGTTGAGGACTGCAACTTTACTCCTTTGGACACTATCATCATGAGAAGGCTGTGAGTCTCAATGTGTAAAATACTGCCATTTGGGATAACATGGTCTAATTTAGTTAGACGTTTCTATACCTCTACCATTACCAATACCAATACCAATAACAATCTGAATTGCATAATTACATGTTATTCTTTCCTCGAGACCTCTGCCTGCTTCAAGGCACAGGAAAGACCATACTCACCAAAACATAGGGCTTTATCACACGTTTTCTGAGTAGGGGTCTCCCAATAGAGGAGGGAATCCAGCCCCCTCCCTGCCTCTTCTTTCTCTCCTACCTCAGCCACTTCCCAACTGCAGTTGGGGGGAAATACTGACTGAGGCCCACTCAGCAACCTTGCTTTTCTTTGAAAACTCATTAATTGATCCCTCTGAGTTTCATATGATATAGTCAGAGGAGGTTAGAAGATCCTGCAGGGAGCCTGCATTCCTCTTGTTGGGGAACAAGTTCTTTCATTAAGGGAAGGACAGTTGAGGGTGGAAGAAATATCAATGCTGCGAGGACTAATTTATATTGACTTGGGTTTCATGTCTGTGTTGGTCAGAAAAAAAAAGACTGTTTTCCTATCATTAAGAGAAAAGGACTTTTTCAAGCTTATATCACAGGTTAATGGCATGAATTAAATCACACAGTAAACCATGCTTAACACTATGAAAGCTATGGTTATCTAATCATCCAAAACCCACTCAAGAAAAATTTTAGGAAATTAATGAAACACAATATGGTATAAGTACATTTACTCTCAAATGTTTTCTCCTTTTGCTTAATTGTAATACTAGAAAGTTCTTCTGTAAACTACTGATAATATCAGATTGAAAAGGAAAAAGTGGTCTAGATTTGTGTTTCTCTTTGTAAATACAGCTATACTTTAAAAAAAAACACTGTCAAATTTTCATCAAACCTTATATGTGTCATATTTATAATTGTTAATTATAGAGATGTACCGAGGTCCAATTTTCAAGTGCTTTTCTGGATGGTAAAAACAACCTTTGCACCTTTTTCTATACCAGAAAATGCTATTATATATAGACAGTGTTTCTCCAGCCTAGGTTCTGTAACTATATTAGAATTTCTATACTATTGGACACTGAGTATGATTTTATATTATACATAGCAATAAATGAAGTCTGAGATTTTATTCATGATCCCACACTTGGAAAAATCGTTATTTCAGGGCACAGTAAGAAAAATATTGATTTTACTTCTGATTCTAGAAAGTCTGTAAGAAAGGTAATAAGCAATAAAAAAGATGTTTTCTTAGGGGAGACATTTTACTCCAGTAAAAGAACTGGAAGTAATGAAACAACATTTCCTGATCAATGATAATGCTTCCAGTATTATTAGCATTTGAGCTATTTACCAAGGAAAGATTTAGCAGAGAAGCTAAGAGGCCAAAAGCCTTCAGCCTTCTTTACTAACGCCATGCATGACACGTATTATCTGTCAACTGACAAGGATGTAGCTGTGCTGCCTATCATCTACAGCAGTCTTCATTCCAGCAATATGATTATTAGTCCTCCAGCAGAGAGGCATTTCATCCTTTTTTTCCTTTGTGCTTGCTTATTAATCTTTCTGCTGCTACTTTGTAGGATAAGGGAAGAGAGACTATTTTATGAGCAAGGAATGTGATATGGATTCAGGAAACCTATGTTTATATTCTTTTCTAGTTATGCTCTGGAGATTTTCTTTAATGTTTTGACTTAGCTATCCTTATGTACAATGTGAATGTCGATACCTTCCATTATTTCCAATACATGAGCACTTTCATGTTACAAGTGTGTGTGTGTGTTTGTCTATATAAAAGACTAAAAACTAAGCAGAAGTTTACATGGAAAAAATCATGGAAATATGAACATAAATTAAACTTCTATTAAAAATACCGTTCATAACCCATCTCTCTGTATATTAAAGATGTCCAAATGGCTGACATATCTTTGGGTTTATGCTGAATTCAATAAGAACTCTTTTTCTTACCATACAAGGCTGCTTCCAATTAGTACAGTGACTAGATAAGATGTTTGATTCTTCACATAATAGAGTCTCTTATCTTCTTAATCACTTCAGTGGTAATTCACAGTTATAATGCTTCGAGGGGATACTATTACTAGCACTAACCTTGGAGTCCAAAGTTGAGCATGGAGTTTTCCTGACAAGGCATCAGAGCTAGCTAATTAACAAGTTTGGGGTGAAAAATAATGTTTTTACTTTATTTTCTTACACTAGTTCCCTAAAGGTTTGCATTCAAAAGACAGCATAACAGTATGCTTCTTTTGAAGCACTTCATTTACCGAAAAATAGGCCTCCAGCAAGCTATAATTATCATCTCTCTCTCCATTTTAAATTCTTTCCCCTTGTAGATTTTCTTTGCTTGCTCAGAAATGGTGGATGGAAGTCAAGTGAACCTAATACCACTACCAAAAAACGGATTCTGCTACAGTGTTGTGGGCTAAAGGTCATGATAGATGTAACTCTCAAATTTCCTCCAGGCTAAATGTAGATTCAGCATCATTTTTTTCCTGCTATGTTCCATAATGCAATTCTTTCTTCCTTGCTGCTTAATTTCTCCCTCATCTATTGTTGATCTTATGTATGAAGACAGTAATTATTCACCCATATGATTTTGCAACATTACAGATTTTCTTTCATTTACAGAATGTGCTGTCATTCATTGTTTTGCAAGCTTGCAAAATACAAGGCACCAGCACTCCTAGATCTTTACGTCTAACAGGACCTGCTCAGTCCCTGATTCTTCAAAATGAATTACAGTAGAAGATACTTAAAAGCAATTGTATAAAATAAAGCCTTATCATCTGTCAGTCAGCCTGTATGGATGTTCTGTTCTCTCTGACGAGCTGTATGCCCAAAACCTTCAAAGTTAAAAAGTATGGTGAGATATTTGGCATAATTTATACCATGAACAATTTAAAATATTTTAATAACATGTTTCTTTAAATAACAGCTAAAAAAAAATCGCACAAATGTTTTACATACATGTATGTTTTAAGGAGTTACTTTATATGCTCTGTATTTCTGAAGCAAGTGGAATAAATTCAGCTCAAACTAGCTTAGTGGAAGGGTGCGATTCCAGGAATCAGATGCAAGCAAAAAAAATATGCAAAACTGAAAAGGGTTGCCTGTCAGATAAATGGAAATCATGTCAAATCAATTCCCTCTGACAACCAAAGAGATTTGCATCAGAGTAAGCAGATTCTTGGCTCCCTTCCATTGCCTTTTATTGGTGGAACAGCAGGAGACAATAAGTGGCTTAAAGACCTAATAGGTCATTGGGATTCCTGAGGCACCAGCTCTCCCAAAAATCAGAGCTTCTCTGTCCATGTTTGGCAGAAGACAACACTATGGTCGTGTGGCACTGGCATATCAGCTTGCATCAGGTAGCAACAACATATGCAGCTGAATGGCACAGCAAGGACATGGTAACTGGGGAAAAAAAGCCCTTCACTTCATTTGCTTCTTCCAGGCATTTTGTTCTGGATCAAGTAACAGGCTATTTGATGGCACAGGGAAGGGTGCAAGAGGTCCCCCAGGCAAATCACTTCCCTTCCTATCACCTTTTATGATGATTATAAACCCTGTTGTGGTACCTACAGCAGAAGTAACAGAATACTATGTTCTTAAGGAGCAGATTTGCTACTTTCACAAGCTTGAATATTTTGTGTTGTACTGTTCACTGTTCCTCCTGACTCAGACATGGCAAGACACTGATTGTCGCCCAGTGGCACATACCATTTGAAAGGGGTGTGCATGCTCTCCTGGGGAACTCTTCCTGACATGCAGGATTCCTCTTAAACATGAAGGCATAGTGGCTTATAGGGTTTCCTTTTTAGGAAACCTGTGCTAAAGGAGAAGGAGGTAGAAGAAATTGGTTTATCAGCAGATTCAGATTGCTACTATAATGATGTTAATCAGCATGAAAAAAGATGTGTTCCAGCCAATGTGTTATGTAAGTTATAAATATCGTGCCAGCACTGCTAGGTGCCCTGTGATGTGGGGACAACCTGTGGTGACACATTTCTCTGGAGAACTTTGTTTTCAACCTCCTAGCGTAACCTGGGAATTGCTATAAATTTATTGGAAATACAACTTGAGGTTAAGAAGGCGTCATTTATTGTAGCAAGGTATCATTATGGAAACAGAGCTGTAAGTAAGTCTCATTCAGCAACAACCCCTCCAGGGTCAACTGGAACCAAATTGTGCTGCAGAACTTCCTGCTGCTAAATTGATCTCAGAAGTCTGAAAATGAAATAAGCAGGTTAAAAAGCACTAGGAAATCTGCAACCTTTTCACTCCATTAATTGCTACTCATCCTGCGATGTAACAAAGACAAACCTAAAATGTACACTCATTTCAGCAAATCTTTCCTGCTCTTGTTTATAGCAAAATATGAGACTACATCAGATTGTAGGTCATTTTCTGTCAAACAGTACTTTACAGTCTGAAAGAGGTTTTTCTTTTAGCAAGAAAATAATGAATATTTTATTTGAACATCTTCTGTGAACCTTCTGTAAAAGCTGTGTTTGTTGGCATGTGTAGAGAATGTCAGAGCTACAGTACTTCAACATTTTGAGTGAATATGTGTAAGGGCATGGAGACATATCTGATACTGACTTAAAAAGTACATCTTCAAACAATTTCCCCACAAATGTTGATTTTGACAAAGCATTTTATAAATCATAGTGATGCTAAAAAAATATGCCTTCATAAATTAATTCTCCCAGTGATGTTACAAACAAAATTATATTCTATATTATATATTGTATAAATGCTAAAAAGATTCCAAAGGTATGCTCTTATCTGTTCATTACAAAGAATCATTAGATAACAATAAATGCTATGGTTTGGTCTATCTCTGTTTTACATAGGGTCAAGTATCTTTTAAATCTTTAATATGTAGACCTATGCACAGAAGAGCACCCCGTTTTAAACTCTGGCATACAGACATTGAGAAACACTTCTAGAAGGCCAGTAAGTCACTGATGTGTACTTGATGTACATGAATCACTGAAAAGCACTGTTGCTGTCAAATGTATGTTAGGTGTTCAATTTCTAGTCAAGTAGCGTAGCATTCATTTTACTTGACTCAAATAATTTAAAACTGGGGTTTAGTTTTGGCAAGTTGTCTTGATTCCCTCTGTAGTTAGAGGGAGATGGGCCAACTCCAAGGGGCGATGTATCACACCTGTCATAGACACCATCTTAAGGTGGCAGAGATTGCACACTGGAGCAGCCTGTTTAGATGCTGGACTTTAGATGGCTGCCAGTAGATCAAATGTATCCCCTAGTTTCAGCCACATTGATGATGTTCAATACATGCATCGCTACTATTAGCACAGAAGCTTAGTACAAAAGCAGCCATGGATCTTCTTTAAAGGTGACCTCTAGAGCAACGTAAGAGTAATTTTAGATATGTCAACATCCTAAATAAAGTGTTTTTTCAGTTGGGTGTATCTATATGACCCAACAGAGTGTTGCATAGACATATCTGAGTTAGCCAGTTAGCTTGTATACTGAAACTAATATATCTGCATTAGCTCATCCTGATTAACTCTTTGGAGAAGATACTGAGACAGTCTTCAGCTGTGCTGGAAATAGTATGGAAAGATATAAAGAACTGGAAAAGAACAATTAATAGGAGGCTCATGAGGTTAAGGAAAGATGATGCACACTGCTTATGTGCAAATAATAGCAGTCTACAAAGGTAAGTTGCAGTAATTCTCTCCTGCTCTCTGTGAATGGCAGAAGAATTAATGAATAGAAGTAGCACGGTCAAGTTATCAAGAAACCATAGACAAAATATCAGGGAACACACTCTGTAGTGAGAAAGCATTTACGTCTTCTCTTAGATCACAGGGATGTTTGCACACCTCTGAGTCTGAGGATAGGCTCTCAAGGTGAGGGACAGAAGCAATGAGACTTGAAGGTGTCAGGGCAAATCAACCCTAAAAGCAAACAGCAGCCAGATGGAATGGATGGGTAGTCTGTCTCACCTCTAAATTCTGTTATGTCTACAATCTGAGGTTCAGAAGAGGCAGTGGCTCTTTTTGGACTACTGTACTCATATATTATGAAAACATGTTATACTAATACTAAATGCATTTGAAAAATAAATGCCTTTTTTGTGTTTTTATCTTTCAAGAAGATTGAGTCTCTTTTGTTCACAAAGACAAAACTCCCCAGAGTTAAAGAACCATTGGGAGCTAAAGAGTTTTCATCTTTTTGACTTGTATAAACATTAAAACACCAAGAAAACAGAGCAGAATAGAAATTAGATCAGACGATGGGCAATAAAAGATGTTTCAAAGCAAGGTTTGTGGAATCCTGCGCAATTATGGAATAACCTTTCAAAAGGGAAGCTTTTTCAACTATTAGCTACTGGTTAGCTCATGCCCTGAAGCTTGTGGGTTTATACTTATTACACATATCCACGCTCATGCACTGATAGACAGTCTCCTGACAGAGATCCAGGTGTGAAAGAAACCTGAGCATTCACACTTCCAGATCAGTGCATCACTTAGCTTCAGGAGCCTGCCTTTTATTTCCAAGAAATTAATTACCTGATGACTGCCCTCTGAATTCTCAGAGCTCTTCCATTATGCTCCTTTGGTATTTCTATTCTTTTACTTGGCACTGTCTTAACCGGGTTTTGTGTTCTTCAACATTCTGCATGCTGAACTCTGCCCTCGTAGTTTTTTTCCAAGTTCATCTCCTTCATCTCCTACCTCTATGCCAACCCAGCACAACAAAAGTGTTTCCTACAGAAAGGAAAAGCAGGAAGGTTTGAGGAGGGAAGCTGAGCACTGCTGTCCTTCCCTTCACAACCTGTTCTTGTCCAAGGGACAAAGTCTAGATGACCTGCTGACACGTGCAGAGTTTGCACCGGTCATTTTCTAGAGAGGACCATAAAAATTCTGTGGTCTCCAAAAAGTTAGGAAGTTGACAGACATTCAGGCAAGAAACAGAGAAAATGTGCCTTATTAATTAACATGCTACTGAACACTTTTGGGAGTTGGACGAGTACATAAGGGTAAATATAATTTGATACTTTCCTGATTTGCTTCCATTGGTGTTCCTTGTTACTTATTGTCAGAGAGAAAATAATGGACTAGATTAACCTTTTGAAATTCAGAAGTACTGTCTGATTAGAAAGCCTTCTGTTTAACTCGGTCCTAAGCAGAAAGGCAAGTTTGTTACATACAGCTCTCCTCTGGAATAAGCTTTCATCTATCCCTAAATAGTCTCCTGCAGCGCAGGAATTTTACAGAGAAAAAACACCCAGCTCTGCAGCTTAGGTAGTTGCTTGTACGAACTAATGGCTCATATCCACACAGTCCATTAGCAATGTGGAGCTCAGTGCTTCAGGCTCTAACTTTTAAGTGCTTGATCCTCAGAGTGAGATTAAGAGTTAAATTATGCTACATGTCCAAGCTCCTTAATGCTGTCAAAACAGAGGCAATCCAGAGCATGCACAAAAGCAGAACTTGAGAACTGAGACAACTTTTGGTTTGACAGCTGATTTAGGTATGCATGGGTGTTAAGCGCCATCAGGGTTAGACATTGGTATTGCACTGTTGCTTACAAGCAATATTGTTTCATTGGAATAACCCACAAAATAATTCTCTCATGAGCAAAATATTGTTCAGCCTCTTTTACTCTTCTCATTAAGTAAAACTTCCTATTTCAAATCCTCCTTAAGTATTTTAAATAATTCTCTTTGCCCAATATCACACTTTGTTTTGTGATTCAATTGTGAGTCTGGAGTTTGATTGGAAAGTTTGAGAAATCAGTGTGTTCACACAGGATATTTAAAGTTTCTGTCACATTCATGTTACAATACTCGACAACAGGCAATCATCTCAAGTCCCTCTGTACTCAAACATATGGTGAAACCTATGCAAAACCACCACTGAAACACAGCAACTACTAAGGGAATCTTTGATAGAGGGGAAAAAAAATATCCTCCACACATGTAGCAATTCCTTGGATGCCATCTAGAGGATACTATCCTAGCATGGCTATGAAAGGGTCCTGACAAATTCAGGTGTGTGCACTCCAGATCTACTAGTTCTTTACATACACTGTTCAGAAAATAAGGGTTAGTAAAATGTGATCAAAAAGGAAGTTTAAAAATATCAATAAAGTAAATCATACAGAGTAACTTTATAATAGTTTTCTAAAAATATTATTCTGCTTGCACAGAATAATTCTGTGCCAATAACCTTATAGAAAAGAATTAATGAAAACAAATGGGCTATTTATGTATTGCTGCTTTTCATCCTAAAATATACTTGTTATCATTTTGAGGAACCCACATCAATGGTGCTAATTTGCTGAGCCATCATGTTAACTCTGCCATAAATCGGAATTTCCTATGCTTCATTAATGATCATGATCACGAAGTATTTTTGGTGTTGACTTAACTATTCATGCCTTGGATGGTCAGATATATTGTGATTGGGTTTGTAACTGCACATGTTATGCAAGTTGATCGTCCCCTGAAATGTCCTTCCAAAAACTTCCGCTTTGACTGAATGCATAAAATCTTGAGGAAGAAAGGCTGTTTTGATAATTAATTCATTGGCTCTGCCTGACAAGAGAGGATTCAGCTGCTCTGAGAAGGAACTCCTCTAACTGTAACAGCTTTGAGTTTCTTATCAGTCCTCACTTGCTGGTCAGTTCCCATTATATTTACACCAGGGTATTCGGATCATCTACTGTCAGTTACATTAGGTATCTAATTCAATGGGAACATCTAAAGTTAGGAGCATCAGGACCCTGTATAAACAGCGCAGACAGATAGTGCCTCCAGATGGAGATTCAGAACATCCAGCTTAGATGTCTAAAGTTACTGAACACCCCACACCTTCTTTAGTGCTCCACCAAGTAACTCAGGCTCAGAAACATACCCTCAGGAGCTGTATAGGATTTTGTCTTTTAGTGCTACTTGCCCAGAGACAGATGACTTTCCCTTCTTCGAAAAAAAATCCTGCACCATTAACTTTTCAAACAGTGAAACAAGACCTTAGAGAACACAACAAAAGCCCATTCTACAGGAGAAATTTAGCAATTGAATTTCTTCTGAAGATTATAAAATGACATGTCTTAAAAGTGTTCTGACCTCAGCCTGTCTGGTCCATGCTCTGCATCTCTTCTCAGCGGCTAGACTGGAAAGACAGAGCTGAGGCGCAAGGTGCCTCCTGGTTCTTTTTGCAGAGATCAGAATCAGTAAGACAAATGTTGCTCTTCCCCCACCTAGGACCTGCTAATTGCTGAATGCTTTCTCAAACATACCCTGCGTCTTTGCTAATGCACCTTTTCAGCTGGAAGCATCTCATGTACTCTATGGTCCTAATTTGTCCCTCGAGCACTGAGGTCAGTGGACCCACACAACAGAACGGTGGAAGGAATATAGCTGTGATATGTGCAATTGTATATTTAAAACATACTGTCTATCTCTATATTCATGCATTTTATCTTTAAGCTATGTCTTCTACACAAAAATAACTGCACTGACATAAAAGCTAATGAATTTTGGCTCATAAAAATATACAAGTATGGAAAACCCTGTAAAACACTGAGTTCTCTTTCCTCAACTGGTAGAAACTTCTCACCTTTAACCCACGTTCACAAAACCACCTTACTGGTTTTTTTTTTTAAGATAACAATCACACTAGCCTTACTGTATTCTATAAACTTTGACATCACCACGTACTATCTTTAAAATGATGCATTAAACATTTTGTAATGCAATCTTTTGCATCAGAATCTCCCATCAAGTACTCAGGTGTAATCCTGTTATAACATCTACGTACCAATTTCAAAGATGTTGCTTGCTTCCTTTTAAAATAGGTAGAAACACAAGCATGGTGCTGCAGATTCCAAGATAACAATAATCACTATTATGTGATGTTTTTGTAAGCACACAGTCCTGAATACAAAAGTAATACAAAATAGCTGATAGGAGACATTTATGAGCATTGTCAAGTAACTGGAACTAGCAACAAAGACAATAGTTGATCTATTTCAATGTTTAAACAGCTTGATGAAATAATGAAGAAAATTTTATATCTTTAACAATCATTTGTAGACAGTTTATGATTCAGAATAATCATTTAGAAATACAATTGTTGTTATGATAAATCCATAACTGAAATATTCAGTTATCATAATTCTATTTCAAGTGTCATATATACATTGTTCTCAGTGTCTGAAACATGTTCATATTCTGCATAATCAATTCACAAGTTTAAACAGTTCTCATAGGTATGTTGTTACCAAGCTATCTAAACTTCTTCTCTCATTAGGGTAATAAGTGAATGCAGTATTTCTTCTCTATGAATAACACATATCTACACATAAAGCAGCACCGTGAAAAAAAAAAATCTCAATAGAAGTCAGATTGCTATGTTTTCCATTTTCTGCTTTAAAAAAAACTCCAATTGTACCTTTCTAATTTCAGAATACAAGAACATGAAATCCGAGTTATTCTTACAATAAGAAATCAGGTTTCCCTGTGCTTTTAATCTTATTTTTTATGACTGGACTCCAGAAATATAACCCTGCATAAACACAGTTTTTGTTTGGAATTTGTTCTGTGGAGAACTTCTTATTTTTATAAAGTAATAGAAAAAAAATCTCAGAGAAAGTGTACTTGAAGGTTTTACTTATGTGAGACGATGAAAGCCGGAAGTCATTCCTTGAGTTTGAAGACATATGTCCTTCACAATGTAAGAAGCTGACAGAAATCTAATAATCTTTGGAGACATGATCTCAAATGCACTGCTTGTGCATGCACACAGCAGTTTCGTATATTGGACGGCCCTTCTGAGATCTGTACTGCAGGTTGTTGAGAGATGCAGCACCTCTTGTGTAAGCCAGGTGCCCCAAGCTGAGCACAATGGGGCTGCCCCCCGGCTCCCCATTGTGGAAGTTAAGTGGAAGGTTAAATCATGAATGATATGGAGAACGTAAGGAGTGATTATTGCTTCTTGCAGCACAAAAACTAGACAGCATCAAATTAAGTTGAAAGGAAGTGATTCTTAATAAAACGTGAAATTAAGCTGCAGAATTCTTTGCCAAAGGATGTTGTAAATTATTTTTTAACATACATTTAATAATTAATTATTAAACTGCTACTGGGCAAGGAAGCCCCCAAAGTACAACTTGTCAGAAGCTAGGTGAGTACTCAGGGAATGCAACTTGTGAACTTTTTCTGTTCTCTTACTCATCTCTAATCTTCAGTTTTTGGCTACTGCCAGAGAGAGGATAGGAGGCCAGATGGACCAACAGTGTGATCCAATACAGCTGCTCTTCCGTATAATCAACAGGAATAGAAAATGAATGTATGAGGAGAGCAGGGTTGCTGCCTGGCTTGGTTTTGTACTTACTAGATTGATGAAGAGTCTTATTCTGGGTTTTTGGGGGTTTTGATCTTTCTCTTTGTGTGTGTGTGGTGATAAGTAGGTTTGGTGTCTTCTCACTGAATCTACTGCAAGTGCATGGAGAAACTGCTTGCATTTTGCATATTGTAGTGGATCTGCGCAATCTGTGGCACCACTGGTATAACTCAGATGCACTAGATTCATTCAGCATGGAGTCCATCTGCACGTATTTAGCAACTGTTTTGTAAGGAGGGAGCCAGTTTATCATAAACTGGCGAAGTGGTAACTGAGCATGAAGTCACAGGAGTGAGATACACAAGTAAACCTAAAATGCAGCACACTTTCACTTGATCCTATGTACAATACAGAAAGTAATTCTTCAGCTAATTTGGAGGCTGAGGCCATGTACGCTACCCCCATAGTCAGGCAGTTAGCAAACCACTGCACATCCGCTCTTTGGACAGCCAGCTAGTTGACCAGAAGGTAATCTGCTTGGCAGACAGGCCAGCAAAACGTGGGAATTTCTTGACAACGGGTACGTGCATTTGGCTGGCTCCCTGTAGGAGGTTTGTTTTTCTTCTCTGGCCTGGGGCAGACTCATCGGTGGACAAACTGCTCTGGGATGGTCAGGAACAGGAGGAGTCCTCTCTGCACCATTTGCTATCCATGTTCTGGGACTGAAGATGAGTGAAGGCTGCAGGATGTGCATTGAATGAGGGGAAATGCAGGAACGAAGAGACTTCAAGACAGGGCTATTGCAGCAGCAAAGAAGGAAAAGATCCTATGGAGGGAACCACTGCAATGAAACCTATGGAATGTCTGCAGGGAGTTAGTTGTACTGAAAAAGGGGTAAGCTGAAATATTAGCCCATCTGTGTGAGTGGGTTATCTAAGAGACATCTGCATTGCCTGTGGATTTTTATAATCACACAAACTAGGTGCTGAAATTAGTACACCACTGGATTGATCTTTTTTCATAAGTCTCAGAGTGGCCAAGACATTACTTTCTTTAAAGTATGAGTTATACTCCTTAACATGACGATCTTGGTTAAAGAACTCAGCACTGTCTTAAGTGTCATCACTACCAAAACAGCAATCATTTAATTCAGTAAAGATGGGAATGGATTGAAAAACGAATGTGAAAAGATTTATTACTTAATAAAGTCTGCATAGCACATTTAGTCTGGATGTAAATCATAAAACCTTGAATGTTCACTGTCTATATCCTGCAGTACATAAAATAAGGAATACCTAGTCCCCTTCCACAGGTCAAAAAATAATAAGCACATTTTGGCTACTGATGAAACTGAAAATATGTGGAGATTGAAGCTGCCTCATCTGTGTTCTGGCAGCAAAGTGGCTGAGGCATGTTGCAACTGAATCAGTCATGAGCTTGAGTCCTGTGCACTGAAAGCCACCTACAATCACTTTAGCTGCAGGTGGGTAAGCATCTGCAGGCTGAGAGACAAGGGTGGCATGTCAGGCTGTCAGACACATCACCGACTGATATGTCATTGCCTGCAGCCATTCATATGCTGTACCCGCACTAGTCCAATGGATCACCTATGTAAGAACTGACTTTTTGTCTAAACTGTCCAGAAAGCAAGGCTCTACAGGGATTGTGTTAAGTCTGCCTGGCACGTGAACTTAAAAATGCATAAAAATAGGCATCTCCTGGGTGGCTTTACAATGCATTACATTTTTTGTTGTCATGTCAACACGTACATTTATTGCAAACTGTTTTTAGAATGGACAGATGAGTCAGCATGTAGAAAACCAAACCAAAACAACCCTCCTGCCCCCACATTTTCTATTTATGATTGTGCTGCTATCATGCAATGGAAAATGAAGAAAGACACAAAACTTCTTTGGAAGTTTAAACTGAGTTTTCTTATCCAGTGGTAAGAAACAACAGTATGAATATAAGGATATGCCAGATGGCTTCAGTCAAGTTTTACCAATTTACTGAAAAGTTGTTAGACAGAGAACATGTAAGGTCTGAACTTAGAAGTCTGCTGCATACTTGTGAAAGTCTGTATGCATTACTTAAGAGGTGTGAAGCAACCATGGTGATATAAGAAAAAAACACAAGATGAAAAACAGACTTCTGACAAAAAAATATTAAAATTATACAGGTTTTTAGAGAGAGCATTTTTGTAGTTCATTTTAAGAATGTATTTTCACTTTTTTTTGCAGCACCCTAGTACTTTTTTTTTCAACTTTTGCTTTCATTTTCATAGGACATTTTTTATTATAAGCATATCTATCCCTAAAACTTGTGGAAACTCATATTAGTTACTCCTTGAAACATTTCCTTCTGTGAATGAATAACGAAATATTTTTTTTTTAAATGGGTATAGTGCAGAGTCCATTACTGTTATCTAACAACTGTGCTAGACATCACTTGCTTAAAAAACAAGTGCATGTAAGAATCAGTGCTTATTTATCTCAGTGTATCCATCTACAATGCAAAACTGTATGGCTTAACCTGGTGAACAAACATGCTACTGGCAGCATCAGCCAGGTGAGCAACCAAAGGAAATATAACTGATTTAGCCACAAACCTCTAGTTATTTTTCATGTGGCTTATTTGACCCTTCTAAGGGTACTCTGGGCAAAGATGGCATGTTGTTAAAGTGGCCAGTAACAGTGCACAGAAAATACTTCTGTCCTTAGGTTTCCCACCTAGAAGACATCTTAGTCCTTTTCTGTCTCATAACATCCCTGAAGACAAGGGTGTTTTCCCACCCAGAGAAAAACTCAGCAGAAAATAAAGTTTGTTTTTATTGTAATTATCCTTTTAAGTCTTTGGGTAAAAAGAACAAAAAGGTCACATAACTCAGCCCATAACCCTAAATGTTTTAATTTGGGAATGCTTCATATGAGTTGCTATTCAGACGCATCATGTGGTGACTTTGTTCCTTTATCAGATTTCCTACACGCACCATAGTTTCCTCTTCTACTTGTAAAGGAGGCAACTAATTCTTGGGACATTAGGCAATTGTGATTGATGTGAGACACCGTCTGATGGAGACAGAAGAAGAGGGCGACATGAGAAAATTACAACTCTGATGACAGCCAAACTTCAGTTTTAAACCTTTTTTTTTTTAAATGGAAAGCAAAAGCTTTCCAATAAAAACCGACTTTGTACAGATAAAAATGAACAGTAATGATAATTTTAATGGAAAATCTTTAAGCAGCCTGGCTATGTTTACATCTGTAAGTTTTCTGCTTTCTCCCTGTATGACATACTTACATATTTAAATGTCAGAATGACAAAACATTTGGATGCTAGTGAACACATATGTTCATCCTGGAGCACACAGGCTTTTTTGGAATATACATCTGAGACACAGGCAGAGTACACTTTCTAAAGAATTAAAAAACCCTCCAGTCAAAATTATGTACTAATATCCTACAGAATTTATACACCACAACGATCAGGGACGGCTGATTACAGCTAGTCTACTGAATTCAAATTAATCCCAGAACTCCACATGTTGGCTTCATCACAAACATTGCAAATGAGACATTTGATGAGTGAGGGGAATTTTCAAAATCAGACTAAACTAAGAATCTTACTCCTGAAACAGAACAAATCTAGTCTTGCACAATTTACAAAACGGTAAAAGGAAGCTCTTAAGATACGATAGAAGGAAAAACTGGGATTGTATATCTGAATTCTTAGTCAATGAGATCATAAAGATTAGACTGTTACCAGGCCCAAGTCTCAGATTTACTGCATTTGGAAACACTGAAGTAAAGTATAGACAAGATAAATACTGGAGATGACACTGGCAGCCAATAAAAGTACTTCAAAGTGCTCAATTATGATCCATTATTTATGAGCTAGCAAGAAAAGTGTGGGCAGGAGGAAAAGGTCCCTTTCTCAAAGGCTTGAATCCAAGAGATGAGGAATGAAAGAACAGAAGGCAAAGGAATAGATGATTTCCTGAGTGAGGACATAAACTGTGTTTTCCTCTCACTCCTAGCAATAGGCTACCCCAATGTTTGGAATATGTAACAACATTAATTAAAATTACTTAAAATGATCTGAGACCATTTGTATCCTAAATAATGCATAAGCAGTGCTGGTTCCTGTTGGGATTATTTTGGACTAATGCAGTGTCAGAAACATCGCTCTAACCAGAATCAGCTGGATATTGGCCTGCCTCTCTCTGCACATTATGGTGAAACTGCCTTTCAAATAGAATGGCTTCGGTCCAGGATCCCTTCATTACGGTCAAAGCTTTTTATATACCAGCTGTAGAGCCTTACAACCAAAGGTATAACCTGTTACAATTAAAGATTAAATGTAAATTTACCAATTTTGAAATTTATGTATTTGGTAATATATCCTGGATTTCCAAATGTACTAAGCTCTCACAGCATCCAGATGGAGTTACAGTTGCCCAGCTTCTTTGCAGATCAGGTCACATTGCAACTAATTAGAATTTGGAATGACGACAGTAGATGCTGCATGTTTAGAGTGACTACATAGAGTCAGCTTTCCTTAAAGCTACCTACAGAAAGAAATGCGTATGATCTTTAAATTAATCTTTCCAGAGCAGCTCACCCAATTATACTGAGATTCTAAGACTTTTGTTACAAAAGTGAACAATTTATCCTAACAGCCATTATTCAAAAAGATGGTTTGAAATAGATTCTTCTTCAGTACATGAAATCTTTATGTTCTTCTACCATAATGAAGAAAATTATATAGATACAAAAATTTTGGTCTTATGCTTTGACCAAATATCAATAATAAAAAAAATCCATCCTGTAAATTAACAGTTTCAAAAATATCACGCTACATTAAAACACAGAAAATGTGTTTTCAAGATGATGTAAAGGAAATTTTAATACAGTTCTTCACTGTACATTGTAATCAGCAGAAATATTTTACTCAGTTACATTTGTTTACCCACTGATCCAGAATAGGTTGTCTCAATGCATAAAGGCAAATGAAATAAAGCGACTTCATTGTTACATGGCAGAATTTGGCCTTAATGCAATCACAATCAGCTACTTCACATTTAAATAATTTTGAAAACAGATTCTGAGCAATGAACTGCAGCCAAAATGCAGGGACATAGAGGAATTTTGATATAGACTTCAGTGGAGAAAATTCACACTGCTCCTTTATTTGTCTCTACAAAATGCTGAAACTATTCCTAAATTTAATACTTTAAAAATATTAAGAATAACTTGGGAATCGCCAACATCCATGCCTTTCATCCCTGTTTAGTGGTAGTTCCAAAAAAAAGCAGTCTATTGTCTAAATACTGTAGGCCTGTGTGCAAAATTGGAATGAGTTTTTCTCCACTATAGCTAAAGGTTTCAAACTCCTACATCTCTTAGTAATTGCTGGATCAGCACCAATGTTGAACTATTTTCCTCCTTATTTTTTTCCCCATTTTTGACTAGGAATACAACTTTCTAAATATGGTCCATTGATTTATTTTTCAAATATATTACTTATTCTACATTGCTATTAGTTCTTCTTCCCTGGGTCTTGCAAGACTCCATGTAGGTGAATCTTCCTGTTTCCAAGGCATGGCTGTAGCAAGCACAGGGAGTGTAAGAGGAAGCAGGAGGAGATGGGCACTTGCTCCTCTGCTGTGGACAAACCACTGGTGGTAAGGTGGTGACAGTCAGCTGGGAAGTGCCTCCAGGAGGAATAGCACCTCAGCCAGCAAAGCGTCTCTCCACATTTCCACCCAGCAGCCCCAGGGAAATCTCTCCGAATGGTTCTGTGGCATGGTGCTCCATCCTCATAGATCCTCTTGCAGGATGGTGTTGTTCACGTTTGCTTAGACAGGATTTAAGTTCTTTATAATATGTACCATATGATAAATATGCATTAAAATAGAGTCTGGCTCTACCAGAACCCATGTGAAAAAAAAAATAAAAAACACCTGTCCAAAATATTCTTACTTTGCTATCATTATTCTGACAAAACAGGCGTGTCTCTTCATTGTCAACATGGCAGCATATTTTTATTCGTGTTATGCTGTAAAGGATTTAAATTGCCTAGGATGGAGCTGTGGGGGTGGGGAGGGAAAGGGCAGTTTGTTCTTCATGCCACCATCCAGGTGGCCTCTTAGCAGCAAGTTGGCTCAAGCACGCATTCCAATCTCAGATTGTTTTGTGTGTGCTTCTGTGCATGCTAAGCAAATCCTGCCATCCTCTTCCAGCTCTATCAGCTAGCATCTTTCAATCAACAAATTGCACTTTGGCATGAACAGAAGGTTTAAGATGGACTTCTGCCACCCTCCCAGTCCCAGGCTAAATAGCTATGAACATATGCAGAGATTGTGTTGTTCATTTTTAGGGCTTTATGATGGCACATTTAATTGTACTAAAAGTGCAATTGATGGAAAGTGAGTTACAGATTGAATAGGCAGTGCAGCAGATGTACAAGGTCATTCAACAAGGACTACTCATTACTTCAAATTACCACCCTTGAGGAGAAACTATAGTATATGCCAGGATGGAGCTCTTTCTCTGACACCTCATCTTTCAGTTTCATTCCAAAGGCCATCTTTGTTTTCTTACAGATAACATTTCCCAGTTAGAACCTGCTACCTTAAGTTACAATGACTTGATTACCATGTCTAATGTAATTCACATATGTGAAGTATACTACTGCTGCTTCCATTCATTTTAAGAATGGTGATTGCCAGAAATTGCATACAATGTGTTTGTACATTCAGAGACCTCTGTTTCTGCCCCATTTGACAGAGTGATGAAAGACAGATGCCTTGTTTAGTTTTAAATCACATTAGCATTCTATTTCTATTTATCTTTTACTTTCATAACTCCTCATTGAATTACAGTCTGACAAAATTTGTCAAAAAAGAGCATAACCTGCTCAACAGTTTATAGGGTTTGGCAGCATTGGAATGTTTGCTGCTTCTTATTTGGCTGTCCTGGCACTCACAAACAAAGAGAAGTATTAGATAGACACAGTTAACTAGACCACAACTGTTAATTCTTCTGGGAATCAGCAATATTTTATTCAAGATCGTTCGTGACTTCTTTTAATCAACTGCTGCCTGCCAAAGAGCCACCATCAGAGCCTTCATACTTTTCAAGTGAAATGGGTGAGATGGAGTCAACAAGGCATTCATTAAGGAATGCTTGTTCCAAGACTTCTTCCAATTTCATACAGCAGAAAGTCAGACTTCCTATCAAAGGAATATCTGCCCTAAGCAGAAGAAAGTGCCAGCAATTAGCTCAGCCCTCTGCAGAGCTGCCTTGCACCCATGGCACACTGCCTCACTGACTTCTTACAGGGAGGAAGGGGTTACATGTCCTGTCCATCCCTTCAGAGGATGCTTTTCTGATCCCTTCATGCCCCCTTCCAAATCCCAGGCCTCTTTCTGGGGAGGACTTTCAAAGAAAAGCCTCTATTCAACCTGCCCTCATTGGTATTCCAGATAATTCTCTTGTGCACAGCAGGACTTTTCATTTAACAAACATGCTGTGATGGTGTACGTCACGACGTCAAGAAACTTTTTATTGTTCATTTTTGAAGCCATAGCAGAGACGTCTTCAAGCAAGAATGAAAAAAAGTCTTTCACCTTTCTCTGAAGAAGAGTGAACATCATGTTGAACAGCAAATGTGGAAGGAAAAAAAAGACAAATGTGAAAGCCCAGGACTTAAGATAAGATTTATATTTAACTACTTGTATTGGTCAAGAAAAATATCAGAAAGTAGGTAAGTTACGGCCCTTCACCCTGTGTTTTTGTGCTGGAATTTGGTGTAGAGATGCTGATAAAGGAACAGAATAAATACCATATTTACATACAGGAAAATGATGGCTCCTATTTGTATTACCTTCAATCTACAGTCTCAAAACTGCTAATCTAATAAATGCCACGGAATGAAAAAGATAAAGTTGAACTAGAGATCAGTAGCAATGTTGTTATTTGCAAACACTATCTGCAGAAAAATGTCAACCTTTTTGTCAGGAATAATTCAAGATAACCAATTCAAGTAGCTCTACTTTGAAATATTGTCTAATAGCTTCCAAAACACGCTCATTAATTGTCCTGAAAAATATGAAAAAATACAGGTTTTTGTCTTCAAAATGCAAAAGAGAAAGTGTAAGAAAATGATTTACTGGGTACATTTAATAATGTAACTGATAACATTCTGCATGGTTGCAGAACACGCGGTAATTACGAAGTGCAGAGTAAATTTTTCTTGCTCATTTTCTTGTCATACTGTTTCTTCAAGATCTGGCATCAAAAATATTTATTTATGAGTGGTCACCTATAAATCTCATGATAAGAACTGTTTCTTACAATCTAAAGTGCTGAGATAACATGTTCATTTAACAAACTATTTTTATCGGTGTGCTGCGTACATCACTGTGCTGACCCACTTTTACTCAATTCGAGTACTATGGGGCCTTCAGGAGTATCAATCAGTCAGCAGATGCACTCACTGGAGGCTTTATTGTTTTTTAGAATAGCACATGATGCATGGACTGCATGGCTGTCACAACTGATAAGAGCTCGAGTCAGCGCTGGACATATGCAGCCTTATTTTGTTTTTCTTTCCTCATTCTTTGTCATTGTTTATCTCTGTCTTGCAACACTTAGTTTTTGTAGTGGACAAATACAGTTTCTAATATTAATATGTTTTTCTGCAAAAGGTTGATTTCAGTGCCAAAGTATTTCCTTCTTTTTTTTTTTTCCATACATCCAACTCGCATACCATTCCAAAGGCATCCATCCCTGTGCATCTCACAGCAATACTATGTCTTTTGGTTGGTAAGATGCATTCTGCTCAAGAAATGACTAGAAACAGCAGTGGAGGTAGTAAAATACTGCAAGAAGAAACCATTTGAATGAGAAATATTTGGAGTTTAACAGCACTGATAAAGTTCCTTTAAAAGCGAGCTTTAAAATCATTTAATAAGACACAAAAACTTGTGCTTTGTTGTGCTTTGTTTTTCAGAGGATGCTTCCCATGCACTTCACAAAAAGGCATTAAACATTTCTCAGATTAAAAGAAAGTAATGAAATTACCACAAATATAAAACTAACAAGAAAAATGATAGAGGTCAGTAGTCTAATTTGATTTCCTGATAAATAGCACCCTGACTAGGTGCTGCCAGTAAAGTAGCAGTTCTGACATAAAACACAGAACCACAGAACAGTTTGGGTTGGAAGGGACCTTTAAAGATCATCTAGTTCCAACCCGCTGCTGTGGGCAGGGACATCTTCCACTAGATCAGGTGCAATGCTGTGGATGAAAACAAAACACTTTCTGAAATGGTCCATCTGCATTGGAGTCAAACTATGCTGATTAGTCACAGTCAGAACTCAAAGTATTGGCCCTTGCACTGGCCTTGTTTTCCCCATGAATATGAGCACAGCCTCAAGTCCTGCTACCTGTAATCTTACACAGGCACTACGGTCACTAAAACAATTTTCATAAAGGGAAAACTTGCCTACATTAGCAAGTGAGTAAAAGAGATATTATTTCTACTGGTTATCGATTAGCTTTCATAATGTTCTTGAATTTCCACTTTGCTGTGCCAATTCCAACTTAGGAAGGCATTAATAGTTTATGCAAAAATAAATCATGTTCAGTCTCATTTTGAATGGACCTACTATCTAGCCTCCCATCTACAAGAGTGGGGAAGGTTTTTCTGGGTTTTTACGAAGAAATCTTTACAACTGCACTGGTACTATTACTATTAAATTGTTCTTCAAGAAATATATTTTTTGCTTTGAAAGCGTATGTGGGTTATTCAGCTAGCTATAACTTTGTTTCCATATTAACCCACAAAGTACTTAGAAATGAGGATACTGCCAATATTAATGGAACAGTGCCACAGACAACTAGGTAGCTCAGTTTGTATATGGATAATCATTAAATAAACATCTATATGGCTTGACAAAAACTGATGCAACTCTGAGTACAATGAAAGGGTTTTTTTAGAAAGAGTAGAGAAACACATCATTCTTTATACCTGTGAAACCTGAAGGTAAGAAACTGAATAATCTCATCAAAGGGCTGAATTTTAGGTCTACTGGAGCCAGCAGTTCATAAAATCTTGTATTTCAAATTTAGATTAACTCTTTTACAGAATATTAAATTCTTATTTGCTTAGGGGCATCTCTTTAATGTCATGAGAATGTTAGTAGGAGTTAACAGAAGAAATTTTGAATCACTAACACTGAAGAAAATTGGATCCTAGCAAGTGCATTGAATAATAAGATGATGATGACATAGGAACTGGACAAAGCTTTATGCAGCCATGCCCAGGTAATGCTAGATCTATAAGAGACAAAAGAACAGAAAAGCCTTTCAAACATGAATTAATCAACCTTCATCCCACTGAGATAATACCTTCTTTGAAATGTGTTTTATCATGGTTCTTTTGACAGCTTCTTCTTGCATAAATCACCACCTTAATTTCAGCTCCCCCATAGCATAAGTAAACCATACACACTTTACTGTTTCAAAAGACATTTCCCACACCCTGTTTATCACATTACCTATATACCTTCCACCGAGACATTTTAAAACACAGGATTGCTCTGCGTGAAACCTATCTCTCCTCCCTCACTAACCCTGAAGGGAAAGTTTCCAAGTAAAGTCAAGATAATTCTGCCCATTAGGGAGTAACACACTGGGAAGGACAGCGAGAGACAAGCATTTCAGCAAATGCTGAAGGTAACAACCAGTAGCTAGTCTCGGCTTGAGGCAAGATGCTGTGTTGTGGGGTAGGACAAAGATGTGGTGTACACTACAGGGAACTGTGATATAAAGAGAGAGCAGACTAAATGAATGAATTCTGTCAGATACAGAAAACTCAGTAAAAAGAGATTAGAAAGTGAGTGGTATGGTCTGGAAATGAAAAGCGCTTTTCAGATCAGATCTGTGCAGAGAGAAAACTTCCATGGGCCAGAGACCAACCACAGCCTGCTGTGACTGGAGCAGCACCAAGGCACAGGTCATTTCCACAGGAGTGACCAGCCCTGGGCTCTTAGGCTGCTTCAGAAACCAAGTAAGCAGCTCCCACATGGTTCAAGGGCAGCTACATCTCCTGCCTGGCAGTGAAGCAGGGCTGCCACAAGGGCTGCTGGATAATACAGATCCAGAGCAATGGGAGAAAGCGAGACAGCAACAGTCAATCTCCCTCGGTTGTCCTGGGAACCATCTGTCTTCTGATTCCAGTCCTGTGTCAAAATGAAATCCTAAACATGGAGACAGCCTCTGTAATTTCCTGGTGGCCAGCTCCTCTCTGCTTTCTGAGGTGTGGCACACACCTTATGCCTCTTGATAGGTCACACAATTTGGTGTGTGGCTCTGGGGGTTTGCTGGGACACTGATGCAGTGAACAAACATCGTAAGTTTTATTTTCAGCAGCCATTCAGCACTTTAAATGTGTGTTGGAGCACCCATTACAAGGATATTCAAGGCTGCACTGTGTTTTGGAAACTCTTCAGCTTTCAGACAGTTGTTATACCTGGAGAGCAAACAGGAATGAAGTTGAACCAGGCAGCTGAAGTTGAACCAGGCAGCCCCGTATCATCAAGTTCAAGTTCACGGTGCTGCTCACATTTTTCTGATGAGCACAGACAGCCAGTTTCCATTTGGGTTCCTACTCCTCTTGTGCCCCATGCATCTGTTGACTATAATTCTAATTATAAGGTGCTGAATAAATGTCAAGAAATGCTATCTGTTATTTCTGTAATATAAAATGCATTAGTATGTTCCATGCTTGCTTTCTATTGCTTTCCCATCACATAGTGTGATGTTGCATAAAGGCTTTTATCCCCAGAGAGCTTTTTTTCATGAAATGTGCTGAGATGCTGGAAATCTATTCAAAACGCTGCTGCTATCTTTGACTTTGATACAATTAGCTACTCAGTAAAAAGGCACATTGGAATACACTATGAAAGAAATAAAAAATACACTCGGTCAATTCTGAGTTGATTCAGTGCCGATGTGTTTAGCCAACTGTCTGAAAAAAGATAAGTAGCAAACCATTTCAAAGATTACTGTTCCCAAACAATAAAAAAACTACCTTAAACTTGACATTTCCAAAACGATGAATTTTGGATTAAATCATGTGAAATGTCAAAATGAAGAGAAAAAGAAAAATCAATAGTTGTGCAGATGAAGCAATGTGAGGTCAATTGTACTGTACTGCCAGTGCCAGGCCACCCATGTCTTTTTAATAGCAGTATTTTTAAAGTGTACAATACCTGAAAGACACTAGAGATTAATTTTCAAGACTGAATCCCCTCTTAACAATAAAATTATGAAACATTTTGTTTTTAGAGACTGGAACAGAGGCATAATAAAATGGCACATTTCCAAAAAAGTTTTTACTGTATCCTTGAGATTAGCTCACCAACATTATCCTCAGCATTTTATGTTACATGAATTTTCCTTTGAATTTGATATATTTTTCCTGCCAGGTAACTGAAAGCTTTAATCAGAGGAGGGAAAAAAAGCCTTAGAAATCATCACCACTTTTGAAATGTGTCCTGAGCCTGCTGCTAACTCTTTTATGACAAAAATAGTATTTTCCTGTGAAAGCCATAGGTGTGGCATAAGTATACTGGAACGTACTACAGAGGTTCTCCCACCACCTAACTTGGGCACGTTCTGAAGGAGCACATGCGTGTCGCTCCCAGGCTATATGGGTAGCTGAAGGTGGACACTGAAGCTGGCTGTCTTGAGCCCATAATGGAGATGCCCAAATGAGGACAACATGAATGTTCCCTGTATTGTATTTCAGCGTGCATGGTTAAGAAGCAGACCTAGGGCATTTAACTTTCTTTCACATACTAAAAGCTAAAATTTTTCTAAATTTATTTTTAAAGTTGAACATATTGATTATTTTTGACTAGTCTGGGTCTCACCCACATATTACAGTGAGGTGACATGAGCTCACGTTCATGCCTTTAACATGTACATAGGCAGCTTTCACTCCGTTGTAGTGTGGTTTTACAGGCCCAAATACAACCAGTCTGATGATGTGATTGCTAACACACTGGGAAAGATGACTGAGAAGCTGGCATTGCCCTTGGACCAGCCAGAGGAACTTGCTGAATACTGACAGGTACCCATAAGTAATGAAGGATAATCACCAAGTGGGAAAACCCCTTATTGTTCTAGAGAAGTATACCACAATGATTGTCCTTTTACCTGTAATAAGTGTTTTTATTTAGGTTTAAAAGGCTTCTCAATTAAAATGTAGCCTAGACATGGAATATTAGCAGAACCGTTTTCAAGGCAGCACTATTTATATTTCAGGAAAAAACAAAAGTGTGGTGGAACTGGATTTCTCCTGGATAATTCTGTAAGAGGGGGCTGAGAAGACAGACGCTTTTGCTTCTTTTTTTTATCTGATCAGTGGGACAGAATGCTTATTTGAAAAGAAAGAAAAAAAAGAAATTTCAGAGCAAAGAGGATGTTTGAACTAATATTAGAGAGTAGACTTATAATGTTGTAAACTACATATAAACTCCTAAAGCTGACTTCTCACTCTGAAGATAAATAGCATTAATTCACAATACCATCCCTAAACTTCTCTAGTCCTTCTAGGACCATATAAAATGGTATATTTTTACAGCCTGAGCTGCTTTACAGCTTTAAGATGGAGACAAAAATGGAGACTAAAACATTTTATAAAATACAGTTAGTGCAGGTAAAAGAAAGCTGTCTGTGAAGCTTTTCTTTTAAGTTTTCCTGCGATAGTTATTATCGATATCTTCTACCGCTGTTTAAAGAGAAAGTAGGGGAAAAGGATATTCGAAGGATATGAGTACATTATATCAAAAATGGTTTTTCATTTTAAGACTTTTTTACAGCTAGGAAAAAAATCAGCTAGCTTTTGAAATGAGATTTTTCACTCAACCACCCACTGTAGAGCTAACATAATTGTGGTGTCGAACCACACCAGCCTGTGTCACCTCTCTCTGTAATTACTGAGCAGACAAGGGCATTTCAGAGCATGACTGATGGTTTGTTGTTTCCCCAAAACAGGTAGGAAACTTATTCAGCTGAATGTGGTCAATAAAGTTAAAATAGGATAACATTAATTGTCTTTGATGAGCTGATGGTTAAATAGCTTCTTCAAAAATCTCAGCTTTTGCTAAAGCGATACATTCAGAAATACGTCTTTGAAACAGAGGGAAAAAAGACCCAGTTTCTGTCATTAGTAAGTATACAGAAAAACAAATATGAACTGCTTTATTCAAAACAGCTTAAATTTAGGAATGTGACTGTAATGTCTGACATCCATACGATAAAAACCCATGGAGACAGTTCAATGCAGAAGACAATGCGCAATTTAGCTCTTCACTCACACAAACATTGATGCTTAGAAATCACAAAGTGGCTGAGGAGAGGGAATGTTGCTTTCCGAGAACTCAGAAGAATCCCTTAAAAATCATTTTATGTTTGCATGATTTTTTTTTTTTTTTTTTTGCTCAAAGACAGGAAATCCTCTTCATCCACGCAATTCTGGCAAGAATGCTATGGAGAACACAGTTTATTTTCTCCAAGCTAGTGTTAAAGGAAATCAAGGCAAGAGCTCTCAGCATTGTCCACAACATTCCTGGTCCATGTAACAGAGCTCCTTCTTTTAAAAAAATAACCAATGCATTGCACAACAGAAATGTATGAAACCATTTGGGTAAATTTCTACCAGTGTTTATTTTTCTGATGTTTATAGGGAAAAAAAAACCCAAACCATTAAAAATGAGACATCATCCCTTGGTTAGTAACTATTTATTTTCTTACCAAATAAGGACTAGTTAGTTAATTATACCTGGGGACAAACCATGAGAGAGAGATATGTGACAAATCAAAATGTCTAAACAACTGCATGATCCTATGGGTAAACTCACAAGCAATCCTAGAGAAGCGATGTTTTCAACAACCTCAGCTATAAATTACTCTCCTATACTGTCTCTTCCTTTATACACAAAAGACACAGAAACACATAGAGGTCTTGTAATTACTGTAGTGAGCATTTTTCAGGTATGGAGCTCACTGTAACTTATAAGATTGTTCTCAAGTTTACATTTGACCTATTCAGAAATCTTAACTTCCCTATTTAAACTCATTTACACAGAAGTATGAAAGCAAAAAAAAAAAAATATTTCTGTTGCAGAGGACTGTTCATTCCTTTTTTGCATATAGACTAGTATCTTTTGGGATCCTCCTAGTCCTGTAGCATAAGCATGTACCAGATGTTTGCAAAAAAAATCCTGTTAATCAGTCTAATTAAACCAATACATTTTATTGCATATTTTTGCATTTCATCAGTGTTCTGTAAAATCAAATTGCGAATGCTAATTACATGAGCCAAAACTCAAATGCAAGCAAAAAAGTTCACAAAAATCTTTTGTTTTGTTTTATTATAAAAATGTACCTTGCAGAGGCTTGATACTTCTACTAAAATTTAGAGTACTTGTATAACCCTGTTTATTGTTAGCTTAGGATTGTAGAAAAAAAGACCACCGTGTCCTGCCATATATATGCTTGTCAGCATCTCCTCAGAGGCTTCTGAGCTGCTGCTTCCCAGTCAAGCTCAACATGGAAACAGGGAATAATTTGGGATGAAGGGACTTCAGAAGGCACTTTGTCCGACCCTTTGCTCAAAACAGGGCCCAATTAGATCAGTTTTTCAGGGCTTTATGCAGTCATGTCTTGAATATTTCGAAAGACAGGGTAGAAGTCTTCAAGGTATTAAGTTTCCAAAAGCATTAAGTAAGTAGTTCAGAAGAGTAGAAAGCCTTTATCAATGTCCTTCACTGAATAAAAGACTGCTCTCAACACTTACAAAACACCAGACAATCCACACAGGAGTGCCTGAGACCCGAAACCACAGCACATGAGGCTTCACTGGGCTTATTGCTTTCAGAACTAGGTGTTCTGCCTGCAGGACAAAACCTCACAAAAAACTGACAAAACTTTCTAAAATCTACACCATTATCAAAGATAATAATATATTGGCACTAAAGCATCACTTTAATTGTGATGCTAAATTATGTTAATCTAATAAACACATAGGTAAACGATTAGTTGTGGATTAAAGTACAGATTTAACCTGGAAAATACATGTAATGAACCTAAGTTTTCCATCACTGTATATAGGGAAAACAAGTTTCAAAGTAGCTAAGTAGTTCAAACTGTGAGGTTTAGCTCCTCCATATGATCTGGAGTTGTGCTCTCTGCCCATGATTCTTTTATTCTATTTCTCAGTGGAAAGAAAAGTATTTAAACAATTTGGATTATCAGAGATCTTAGTAAGAAAATTAACAGATCTACAAGATCCATTTCCCTTCAGATCTGCCATCCAACTATTTTTAGTTCAGTCTGAAAGTTTGCCAAGTGCTTGGACAGTCCAGTTGAATAAGTGAATTAAGCATTGCTAAACCTATCGTTCAACAAATCACAAATCAACTCTCTGGAAAAAAAGATGGATTAAGAATCATGCAGTTTTGTAAAAAACAAATCCAAACCTTTTAGACATCACTGCTAGGATTTGATTAAATCTGTGGTCACTGATAAAGGTAAATTTATTGCACTGCCTTTCATCTCCAGATCTGCTGGCTGTTTTAGCCTCTCTGCATAGTGTTTCTCATGCCAGCAACATTGCCCTTCTTCGATCTGAGAGTGAGGCAATGCAGACACATAGGCACAGCCTGGAGAGCTTGAGTTTCTGGTTATGTGTCATCCTGGATGTATCAAAATCTTTTCTCTATGGCATATACAATGCATTTCTCACCAGAGACAAGTCATCCAGAAGAAAGATTTCATCCACACATGGTAGGAGACCTCTGGCTGATTAACTAGGTGTGATTAAAAACCTCTACTGATTAGAATACCTATCAGGAATAATTTAGAGAAAAGATAAATATAGTGTCCGAATTTAGTTCAAGCATATCGTGCAAGTCTGCTACTGTGTGTAAACTTACAGTTCAGTAAATATGATGTTGCCATTGCTCGTGACAGGCTAGACTTTGGGTTAAGCTAACAACGCGGGTCTCTCGACTTATCTTGGCCTGACTGAAGCTCTACTTCAGCTTGGTTAGCTGTAATTTATGCAGCTAATAACAGCAACTATCTCAGGACCAGGTGACTGGTCCTCATCTAATTCATTTTAGCTTTTGCTTAGCTCTGCATGATTATGAGGCCTAGTGTATTGTGTCACATACATACATTCTGTTACTAATAGGCAGTAATGACAAGGGGTTATTGTACGTTGAATGAACTATCTATGACCACAGAATTAACTGCAGCATAAAGGAATATAGGCACAGGATGATAGCAGACACCTTCAAAGTATAGTCACAGGATGATAGCAGAAACCCTAGGGCTATAAGCAACATCAATTACCATGCTCAAAGGAAGGCAGTTTTTGGAGCTGGGTAAAACCAGTTTTAGAGGCTTTGGGGGGGGGGGGGGGGGAAGTGTCTAACACACCTAAAATGGCCACTTTACTAGGCTCAATTTCACTTAATGTCTTTGTTAATAACTTAGACAATGGGACAGAATAAACTTTCAGCAAATTTGTGGTCAATAACAAATGTGAGGGAGTGATTGATATATCGGAGGGAAAAGGCTACTAAACCCTGGGATGGCTCAGGGGAGATGTTATTGCTGTCTACAAGTACCAAATAGGATGCTTTAGAGAAGATGAAGCCAGACTCTTCTCAGAGGTGTACAGTGAAAGGATGAGAAGTGATGGTTGCAGCACATTACATTTTGGTTAGGTATAAAGAAATATTTTTTCACCATTTGGGTGGTCAAGTATCGGAATAGGTTGACCAGAGAGACTGTGGTACCTTTATCCTTGGAGATATTCAAAACTCAAACGGACAAGACCCTGAGCAACCTGATCTCATCAGACCTGTTTTGATTGGGGCTTGGATCAGATGATCCATAGATGTCTCTTCCAACCTAAATTATTCTATGATTGTATTACTTTAAGAGTTATGATAAAACTGCATAAGTTGGTAATGTTGTATCTGTCTTGTTATCACTGGTATCCATATATTAAATTATGTTTAGAAGGTAAGATTGCAGAGTAAAGCACTCAAAATTTAGAAGCGTTCAGAATTATGACTGGCCATCAACCAAATTAAATGCTATGCATTTAAACCATGATATAATTCTTAATTACACGCATGAATCTGTTATTCCACCACTTCAGTTACTGAATAGGATGAATCATATTCACTGAATGGGAAGTCATTCAATATTTCTTATCTTAAGCCAGCATGGTCCCAGATCATATTTGCTGTGGCTCTAAAAAGCCACGTTCCCATTCTAGGATTTTGTAAATGTAGTACAAAATATAGTGTCAAAATTCTCTTTGTGAGGTGAATTGCTATTACTTTCTACATTTTACAGAAAAAAAAAATAAGGCAAGGATTTTAAACTGATGTTTCTTGAAACGTGTGCATGCTGCCTTTGACACAGTGAAATCTAAATTGTGATAGTGTATACTGTAAGTTTCCATAACACAATATAGCAGAAAAACCATAACTCACCAGTTTTATGACATGCTGGGAACTAAACCAGCAGTGCCTATCACACATTCTTCATAAGTTCTGAAAATACCAGTTCAACATCAGAGACTTAATTCATGCCTGATATATCTTAATCAAACTGGTGTAATGACCTAGGAACATCTGATATTGGGAATTACAGCAGAATATCCTGCTTTCACATACTGGCTTGTATGCCTTAGTAACCCACTCCCTTTGTTAAGACAGAAACAGATACAGTATTCAGAAGCACAGATCTAATAAGAGAAGCCCAAACAGAAATTCAGTCACGGCACATATATTCTCCAGTGATTTAGCTACTATGCATGAAGGGATGGAGCTTTTGGGCTAAAAAGCATGAAATGCTGACACACTGCATGCTGAGATAAAAGAGAAAGAGCAGGTAGAGAAACTCCAGACAAAGAGAAAATTAGCAGAAGACAACAAGCAGAGAGGGCACACAGCAGTAGATCTAGCTGAGGGGGAGGATGTGGAGTAGGTGCACCGGCTGATTTGAAAGAGGCTCAAAGGCATCTGAAGATGGTATTTTTTTATCAGTTGAAAACTACAGGATGAAAATGATAAAAAACCACTATTTTGATGACATGTCAGAATAGGACCTAGATTAAGAAAGCACTTAAACATTTCTTTTGCTTCAAGTATTAAAGAAAGATAAAGACTGTATAATTCAAGATAGCAAACCATATTCTTCAGATAGTACAAGTCCCAAAGATAAAAGAAAATGGTTTGCAGGCCAAGGAGGATGTGGCCCTATACGAATCTCACCTTTGCATGGCATTTGGTATGCATGTGATTATAAGCACATTTTGAATGAGAAGACTGCTTCAAGAAAATAGTCTACAGAAATCAGATATATCCCGAGTCATACATTATGGAAGTAAAAACTGGGAATTTGCCTTTCTTTTTTCCATTTAAAATTTGCTTCAGTTAGTGACATTCACACACTAACAGCTCAATGAAAAACTTATACAAAATGTTAGTAAATGCCACTGCACTGCCTGTAGAGAATAAAGGGCTTATTGACATGCCAGCTTCCAGCATAAAATGTCATGATTGCAGTATTGACTAACAGCATATCAAAATAAACATCTGAAAGTCGAGGTAATGCTTGGAGCTGCTGAAGACAATCTTCCTGAATCACCAGCTTTTCACTTAAAAAAAAAAACCCAAACCAAAACAAACCCAAAACCTCCCATATCTACCTCCTGAAGCATTTTAAGATATAAACTAGAAATTCCATTTAAGTGGTTGAGGGATAACATAAAAATTCTATCTGTTTAGACTTCTTTCTTAGGCAATTTAGCTCTTGCCATTTTTCTCATTATTTTTGCTCCGTATCTTCAGTAAGTATCATTCTATGGGCATGGTAGCAAAAAGTATTTTGACTTTTACTTAATCAGAATTACTTGAGAAATTGTCTTGGGAATGGCATTAACAGTGAAGCAATACACGAAACAATAAATTGCTTCTGCTACTGATTACTAAAACAGCACTGAAATGTTTATAAAAGTAAAGGCCATTCATTGTCAGCAAAATCCAACCAATTTACCTTATTTGTATTGTACGTGACATCGGAAAAAATCATGAAGCCACATTATAATGACTGTCATATGTCTTTTCACATCAGGGTTTGAAAGCACACCAATGCTGTTGCCTTGTCAGGCTTCCCACTGACATTAGTATTGGAGTTTGCCATGAATTAATTTGTCCAGCAGAATAAAAATCCTGAGCAGGAATAGTGGGTTTGGCCAGAGTCTCCCACAGTAATATTTGGACTCATCTTTAGCAGACGATGGATGTCTGAAATTCCTTCCTGCAGTTAATCTGGTCTCTTCATCCATTTTGTTATTGAAGTAAAAGGCAATATGGATGGTATTGCGGTATTATTTATCAGGTTTTATTTCTTTAAGGCAATAGCAAAGAATCAGTTCAATCTATGTTGCATACCTGTATGCAACTATTTTCTATTCTCTGTTTCTAAGTTAATGCATAGTGGGGTTTTTTTATTACTGAAGTCCTAAAATGCATCTATATAAGAGAAACTAGTTAGACTCATTGGTTGTTAACAGTTTAAATACTTCAGTATATTTCTTATCAGGTAATTTACTAGACTCTTAGAAAGAAACAGGACTTTTAAAATGTTAACTGCTACACTAAAAGGTTTCAGTTAAGCTCTAAATTACAGCCTTAGTTGCTAGAGAGGGGAAAGGGAGCATAACGCAGGGTCAGATTTTAAACAGGTTTCTTGAGGTTTGTGCTGTTGCTCTAAGTCTGAAATCTCACTTGCCTCACATCTCTGTGCCTTAGGTTTTCTATCTATCTGTAAACCTGAGACAAGGGCAGTTTGCAATAGAAAAGTTCAGAAGTGAATGAAGACTAATCAGTGGACAGCATGGGGCACTTGCTGTATGTGCATTCTCTCAGGGGCTGAGCAGAAAAAAAAGAGTGCAAAATCCCCTTTTTTGGAAATTGGATCCACAGTTCTTGAAATTGTCCCTGCCTGTTTTCAAACTAAATAATTGAAGTCTATATCTGGAAGTGTAGTGTACAGACTTTTTTTTTTTCTTAAAAGCTCATATTGTCCTCTAAATATACAGCTTTTCGTAAGTGCTGGGCACTCACAGTTAGCTGTATATTTACGCAGGTTAAACATGGGCAGATTTTCATGCAGTCTGCAAAAACAGGAGCTCACAGCAGCCCCAGTTCTGTCTCCTCCCTATAAAAAAATATTATTTGAAGTCAAGTAACATAAAATTGCTCAGCTGCTTGTGACAGACTTAAGCTGCAGCCCAGTAGTCTTCGTCTTTTTCAAAGTAGACAATTTCCAACTTCGCATAGACTAATCCATAACCCACAGCACCTTTTAAAATAGCATGAATAACTTCACACAAAGTAATAACTTTAAATGGTATCAGACACGCTCTGGTATTGGTGCCTTACAAATCTTTATTTGTGGCCTGGCCTGGCCTTTGCTTGTGCCACTCTGTGTTCCTACTGGAGTTAACAGTAGACACACTTCTCAGCTTATTTAGTGAAGCACTGCTTCCTAGGATCACTGGCTTTCTTTTATGGTAGATATCTTTTATGGCAGATATATGCACACTGAGTTGGGGCAAACAGTCAAGTGTGAATTAAATTACTTCTTTTTTTTGCTGACATAAGTACCTAACCCAGTTTTAATCTGAATAGAGATATCAGCAGTTATTCAGTTACTATGCTGAAGAAACATGAAACACTAATTAATCTTTTTTTTTTTAATGAGATGTATCACTGTTTCATTGCCTAAAAAAAGATTCTCCATCAAAGTTACTGTCTCTTACTGTGAAAGGACAAGGCTTTTTTAGTTGGAATTTAATCTTAATTTAACTTGGATGCTTCCTTGTAAAGGATTACAGGAAACAAACCTGACTACATATGAAGTAATAATGAGATAGGAAAGGTAGAATCTCAAACCAGACCAAATCCTATTAAAATTTATGTTCCTTTACACCCTTAAAGCAGTCAGATATCATAAATTGATATTGCAAGGAGGCAAATAAAAAAAAAAACCACAATTTTTTTTTACTATTGTAAATATGTTTCTTTATCTACACAGGACAATTTTGCCTGTTCAAAAAACCCAAACATATGAAAACAGAAGATGCATTCTGGAGGAGCTTCCAAGCACTTAAAAACTGTGGACCTAACATTTTTTCACTTGGCTCCTGGGAAAGAGCCTCTGTTGAACAATTTCCTGACTTTGCCTGGGTCTGGCGACAGTCCTGACTTTGAATGCTCAAAGGGAAACTGCAAACCAGCTCCTGCTACAGAGGGTGAAAATTAACCAGCAGTAGTGAGAAAAGCAAATTCTGGCTATGTAGCAATCTGCTGTCTTATGAAAACTAATAAATAAACCTCACACCTGCCACATATTAGGAATTATTCCTGCAAGCTAAAGATTTTGTCAGCAGGGAACTTAGGTGCCCAGAGAAACCCTCTGCATCCTTTGATGACTCGACTGCCTACCTATATGTCGAAGGATGGAGACTCCACCTCTTTGGGCAACCTGTGCCAGTGCTCAGTCACCTTCACATTAAAAAAGTGTTTCCTGATGTTCAGATGGCACCTCCTGTGTTTCAGTTTCTGCCCGTTGCCTCTTGTCCTGTCACTGGGCACCACTGAAAAGAACCTGGCTCAGTTGTCTTTGCATCCTCCCTTCAGGTATTTTAAATCTGCATTTATTTTTCATCCTACAGAACAGGCTATCTTAACTTAGAAAATGCAGATAATAATTTAAGCATCATTATACTGCATCCTGAGGAGAACAGACTGCTAAATGAGAGACAGAATGAGTCCTGATGACTCATTTGGCCCCCACTCATTTCCCAAATGTGTGTTTTTCAGGCCTCACATTTTAACTCACAGAAGAGAAATAAGTCCAAACACCAGTACTATTAAACTTGAAAGAATTTTTACTTGCAAGAAATCTGTTTAATTAATATGAATAGAAAAGAAGCAAAGACGTGGATTTTGAACTAAGTTACTCATAAATGAGAAGTACGGGGTAAATGGAAAATAAACACAGGGTGAGCAAAATTCTGTCTCCATCACACGTTGCAGCCCAATTAACTCCATCAGTATCGCCCATGTATAACAGAACAAAACTGACCTGCATGCATTTTTGCAGCAAGATACTATTTTCTTTCCTCCCACCCAGAAACTTGTGCTAGAAGGGAAAAGACAGAATTAATTGAATAACTGAATAGGATGCCTATGATCTATTCATTGAACACCTACAAACTGTTCACAAGTGGGTTTCGTTTATATTTTGTTCTAAGTAACTCAGCAATGCTGATCACAAAACATATTTATTTCCTTGAATTGTTACGGAAATTAAATCTCAAGCAGTGTTGGATCACTAAATGAATATGCATGTTGATACTGCACTTTACTGGGTGAGTATAACTTAGTATGTCCTTTGCACAACTGGTGGTAAAAATGTAACATTTTTCTTCACTTGGAACAGTGGTAAGAAGCTCTCTCTATAGGTCACCACACAGAAATGATTATTATTGTTCCTTTTTTAAAAATTATTTTTAATTTATAGTCAGGGTTGGGTCCAACCTCCAAGGCAGATGTTTATTTTGAATATTTATCTAACTTGCATCTTGTGAGGGAGGAGAGGAAGGGAGTTGCCCTGTAAGCCTTGCAGGGAGTTGCTTTTTGTCCTGTCACTTTCTTTCCTTCCTGTGAACTGCTCATTTGTTGCTTTACCTGAGAAGGATTTGTCAACCTGAAGAGTTTCTTGTAGTGCCAACTCTCTCAGCTCTCTGAAGTATGTCATTATCTGTGGCAGTGCTTCACAGGGAAAGAGCTTGCTTACTGCACTTTAAGTGGCAGATTTTTTCACATATTCTGCACTACTCATTGCTTTGCCAGCTCAGAAGACAGCATGCATTCCCTTAACTCTGATCATGCCCTGACACTTCACCTGATTTGGGAACAACAATGAGTTATTGCCCAGCACTCATTATTTAGTTGGCCAGGTGATATATCAAAAGGATTTCAGCACAGGAGAGACACCAGCTGGGGTCTTGGCAAACAAAGGTAGATTTTCCCAGCCTTAGTTCTTCTGCAAAGATTATAAGCACTCAGACCTGAAACGTAGGATAATTTGAGCCTAAATGGCAGGAGAGAACATGCTGCTTTAAATACTTATAAAGGTACAGGTTATTACTGTTATTTTCCTATTATACAAGCAGAGCCTCTCCACTTACTCGGTAGAGTGAACCGTGGAAATTTGTAGCACATAGACACAGGGCTATAGTAAGCATTGAAACAAGTAACATTTGGTTTGAATCACAGACTTCCTTGAGCTGAGTCTAAATGAAGATGTGTATGAAATTTAATGGAAATATGATTTTTAATATTTAAAGAGTTATGATTTCTGGACTAATGATTAGATCCTATTATTTGCATCCCGTTGTGTGAGGCACTTAATTCAAATAATGAAAAGATTACTTTACTCTAGAAAGAGTAGAAATGCATTCATATAAAGGCAAATAAATTAAAATTATAAATACAGATAAGTTTATACATCTTTCCTCAGCAGTTTTGTAAAATTTACAGGTTTCAGACACATCTTCATCATACAGGAAAATAAAACTTGAGAAGTTTTCCCAGCAGTGGCTACAATGCCACAGCTAAGCCTACCGGCTAGTGCAAAGTGCACGTGAAACCTCTCACCAACAAAATGCCTCCCTCTTCTTTCTCATCACTCTTATTCTACAGTAAGTCCCTTACCATCTCCCCTTATCTTCCTCTCTGTTCTTCAGCATTTAATACCTTCACATCATTTTCATTTTTTTCCCCAACAACCCTCAATCTGTCATGCTGCATTCATGACACACATGCATTCATTCCTGCATAATTATAACATTACAATCGTTTAAGAGGTAGAGAAGAAAACCTACTAGCTAAAGATTGCTCTGAGAGGGATAATGTCAGCATACACTATATTTGGGTTTCTTCTGGGCTGCCACCAGCAGGTCTGCCAGCACATGGTCTGGGAAGTGTAGCAGTGTTCTGTGTACTCACATACTCCCCTGGGCAATGGAGTGTGTCCTGCGGTGCACTGAACAGCGAGACAAGGGCTTCAGAGGTCTAATTCTACATCCTGTGCTGATTGTTAATATATTTGTGGATCTTAAAGTCTTTTAAAATCCATGTTTCCTATCTTTTTGAAGGGATGCAATGATTGTCAGCTACAGAGAGAGAAAGGAAAAGAGGAACAAGATGAGATCTACCCAAGCACTCTAAGACTACAGCCTTCCTGATTCTGCACTTCAATGAAATGTCAATTTGGTACTGATTCCACATTGCCCTTCTGCTACTGAGGCAGAGGTTCATGCTCTGAAGAACCATGTAGTCCTGGAGTCAAGACAGAGCAGGTCATCACATGTGCCTACAGTTATATTCTCTCTTTCTAGCCACTAGACTATACTTTGTTAATGTTTTGTTAACGTCCATAAAGACATTTAACAAAGAAGTGTCTCTAGAATTCAGGCTTCAATCTTGGTGGTGAATGTTAGCACTTCCTATTCTGTCAGTAGGGTTTTTATCCACTGAACGAATCTGGAGTGTTTCACTTTGCTTCATACCTCCTCTCACGTCTTTGGACATACAGCTGAAATGCTAATATATTCATGAGGCTGGACTAACATCTGCTGTCCTCAGAGGAAATGTCCCATTGATCAGGAATGGCAGGACAGTGGGTGAGGGAAGCCTGTCGTCACTTCACTGAAGCCTTCAGAATATTTTTTCACAGATAGAGTTAATTTCCATGCAAATTAAGTGGAATATGCAAAATTATTCTTATTAAATCTGAATAAGGCACCTGATAGATATAAACAGCTCTACAGTTCTGAGAAGGCCTTTATCTTTCTTCTCAAAGTCTAACTGGTCCAGTGCATTGGAAGCCTTCAGCAAAATAGCCTGTTAATGGAGTTCTTCACCTTACCTCTAAAAAGCATCCTGGCAACGGTTTGGGGGTTTCTTTGCTATTCAGCCCTTTCTTCATTTTTGTGTCTCTTCTAGATGCCTTTTCTATGCCAGGCTTCCCCCTAGGTTCTCACTACTGGAAAGGCAGTTTCTCAGTAACTATATTTTCCTTAGCCACTTCCTAGCCTTACTCTAGGTTTTGAATAATTGCTCATAGCAGACCTCTCTGTTGCGAAGATACACACATTACATTTTGCTCTGTTCACATTAAGAAAGTTACTCTTCCTAACAGCTATGGTAGAAATTTGACAGTTTAGAGTCCATCCAGCTTAGAAGACAGAACTTGCTTAGAAAGCCTTCTACTTATAACTGCATTTTTAAAGACATGAAATACACCTAGGGAAAAAAGGAATGAGAGAAATCAGCCCTACTATAGTTACATTTGACAGACAGATACCACCTGTGTTGGTCATTTCAGATTTACACCTTACAACTAAGTCATCAAAGATACTGCTTTTGAGGGCATTAATAAGAGTTTGTTACAAACATACATCTGCTTTGGTTATACACGCAGAGAATGCTCTGAACTACAACACTATGATCCACTGAGTATCAATCCTGCCCCACACCATCACTCTCAAAAAAAAAATCTATTTACTTTGCACTTCTCAGCATTAATTTGTTTGAAGGAAAGCCGTGCGCATGGACGGCTTGGAGAAATGTGTAAGACTTTGCAGAGCCTGTATCAAGTACCTGTAACATTTTTTTAAAGAATGGCATATTAGTGAGGCCGTTCCTTGAGGAGATATTGAGCCTTATTCATTATTGCAGTGTATCTTCTGTAAGTACTTACATTCATGCAGTATGAGAGCTAAACGACATCAGCTCAGAATAACAGTATTTTCCTTTCTCTTTGCAAAACTGTACACGTCTACACAAGATGAAAAGTAGTAAAGGATCTGGCCCTAATTTCCATATGCTTTATTGCTACTTTCCCTTCTGGCTGAAACTAAGTGTAGTCATAAGTGCAGAACCTGAATCATTCTCTATCAATTGAGACTATCCTCCAGTAACATTAGAGATAGATTAAACTACCCAAAATGACTTTTTCAGCAGTATGATTCCATCTTATACCCAGAAATAAGTGGTAGCAGTAAAGCAGTTTCAACAATACACATTCCTGTCTTAAAACTGTGTTCTTCCTTTAGCATTAAGCAACCTGCAGTTAAAAACTTCTTAATTGCGTCTACCACTTAAAGGGCTGATATGTCATGAAAATTCTTTTGCTGTCTCATCTAAGATTAAACAATCAATTCTGGTAAGTGTGGTATACTGCATTAATCACAGATGTGGTTTTTTTTCTGACAGTCTTTTTGATGAGATGCTGAATTAGGATTTTCACCTTCAGCTTTTCTTTTCTCTCTTTACCTTCATGCCTACAGCAATACCCCTCTGGCTATCATCTTGTCAGATCAGGCCAGTAAGAATCTGAATAAAATACCTCTATAACAAATTCAGATACTGAAGAAATGTGTTTCTGATTGCTCAGTAGTTACTACTCCCTAATCAGTACTGAGTCAATGCTGAAGTCACCATGTGCCATTTCTTTCAACTGAGATATATATCCAAGCTTCTGACCACTGAGGGCCACTCAATTCACATTCATATTTTCCATTAATACTATTGAAAATGCATTTAATTTGAGAAAGTATGCTCATCCCACTTCTCCTGTTTTCTCTCTCCTTCCTTTTCTAAAAACAATGTTGTGATAGTTCCTTCCTGGACCCTGCTGCATTAACTTCGACTTTCTTCTGGGACCTTTTTCATGAGATCCTTATGTTAAGCATAACAGTATTACTTCTCAGTATTGACAGCAAACCTGCATTTTCTGGTTGTCTTATTTGTGTATGGACAATACGCAGTGGTGCAGACTGAATGAGCACAGAGAAAGGATCATCTCCTTTTCTATCCAAGCATATTCTTAAAACCTCTTTTCCTCTGGCAATCTGCCCAGAGTAATTCTCCATCTTACTACTTTCTTAGCTTCTGATTTTGTAATTCTACTTTGTAACTGTGTATATGACATTGATACACTCTGAGGAGCTAGGTTATGAAAAATTAAGCCCTGAATTGCAGAAATATGCATATGGAAAATGATGCCTTCTCTCTCATGAAACGCAGTAAACAAATTAGCCTACAATACCTCATAATTTTGTAACAATCCCACATGCCTGTAAAGGCCATCAGTTGCACTAACATTTGCAATCTTTGTGTGCATTATTAAGTGTTCTTTATTAGCTTCCATTTTAATTGAGAAAATGTTTCCATAAAAACCCTATTATTTCTCAAAGAGTATGGAAGCAGAAATTGCAACCTATGGAATATTCCCCCTTTTCGTCTATGGAGAAGAGTATGTACTACTGTTCATTTCAGTTTTCTATTAGCATGATTTTACATGAAAAACATCCTCAAAGGCCTGAAGCTCAAAATACTACCCCAACCTGATAGCATCTTAATGTGCTCTTGTAATGGATTCTGGAACAGGTGGCTAATAAATTAACCAGAGGTATGCAATCTATTATTGACTGGCATCATTCCAACCACATAGCTCTTAAATGACAGCTTGTTTCATGTAAATTTTATTGTATTGAAGGTTCCATTTGTTACCAAGAGACTTCCTTATAAATGGAAAGAAAATGCAAATAATATTTTCTACTTTACACAGAATAATGCTTAAAAAAAAGGCAAGCTAACAGTATTTTCCTCTAGGCCTTTTAATCTGTAGGATGTTAACTAGCAAAGTAAATATGTTGAGAACATAGTAGTGTGGTAACCGAACAGATAAAAAATTAATATAAAAAGCTAATAGTTACCTGGTTCAGTGTTTTTTCATGCTACTAAATAAAACAACTCTTTCTGAAGCAGATTATGAAGCTCTGCTCTAGCAGAGCTCTCAATACCACAAAATTATCTTCATTTTGCCATGTAATACTGTATAGATTACCAAGTAAATTTTAAATCCCCTCTTACACTGAGACAAATGGCCTCTTTCTTACAGATCTCGGATCTCTTATAACACACTGATACCCATTCCTAAAGAAGTAAGGCAAAGGCATCTATTCTAAGTCTGTGCTGTCCTTCTTACTAGCCGTCTCCTTATTTCCTTGTCGGTATGAAGCCACGAGCAGAATACTATTAGGGAAGTTATTCTGGAAAAAGAGATTCTTATTCATGAAGGACAGCCAAGCTCTCTCCCTCCAATTCCTACATCAGCTTTCAGGATATTTTATTGCAAAAATTCCTGCAGGACTGTAGGAATGGCATGAAATAGGCCACATTACCTGTGCGTGTCCATATCATGCACAAGGACTGAAGCCACAGAGTTTGAGTCTGATATATAAAATGTAAAAGGAATGTAGCACTCAGTAAAACAAGCACTCAGAAAAGTTGTGTATTTTCATGAGTAACAGGAAATTGCATCTTACCTTGAAAATTATAGTAAAAGTGATTTAATTTTGTCTGGAGAGGAAATGGATTAGAAATTAGTATTTCAAGCATGTATCATATTACTTATATATTATTGCTATTTTTTTTACATGTTATAATTGACATATACATATGTCAATATTCTAACTTTAATGTCAAAGGAGATGAGGGGATTGATAGTTCCTTCCTATAATACAACAGAATAAATACATTCTTCTGAACGGATGATTTCCTTTGTTAATCTTTTCTACCTAACAATTCTGCTCCAATAAATGTGATGGACAGTGCACTAAAACCAATTTGAATATTTTCGTAGATAGACCTATCTTGTCCTTCACCTGTTATTTTGCTATTTACTATTCTATTATCTAATTCTGGATTTGGAAAATTATTTCTGCTATGAGCTGCAGTTATTGATTCTGTATTTCTCTGTCTTTACTCACTGATTTTTTATGCTGATCCCCTAAGTCTTTTAAGAGCTATTTTATTTTTCACTGTAAAGATAGCAGTTGAAGCATAATATTTAGTCATTTATAGAAAAGGCAGTTGTTTATAGAGAAAACACAACAGTTTGATTCTTTCTTCCTTGTAATCATAGAGAAGCATACATGGAGAAGAAAAATATTGATATTTATGATATTTAAAAACTTGTTCATGAGCTTTAAATTAACATTTGAAAATTAAATACAAAATAAAAATCAAGTACTGCGTTTGGTTTTTCTAATGTGCATTCTGCAAGTGAATATCAGATATTGCTGTGACAGACCTCAGAGAGTCTTTTGTAGCCTATGTAAGTGTTACAGCTATTTGTCCTGAGAGCTGCCATACATAAGAGTTTGTCAGCTTGATGTTCAATAGAAACTTTTCCTCTCAAATACTATCAAGCATAGGAAAGCTAATACTGATATCCATGGGATAAGCCACATGCCAGCCATGCTAACATAAAGATTAACATCAAGAACGGTCAACTGCTGCCCAACAACTGGCTTGCTGGCAGCTGAAGTTTTCCATATTTTCAGTTTGCTCTGGTATTTACTGTATATATACACAGAGATCATGACAAAAGCTGGCCTGATGTCCTCTGTCCTCTTTCTGTTCATCACCCCTGGGAGGCTCACTGCGGAATTAAGGCAAGGTGATGACTGCAAGATCAGTTTGGTCACATGCACAAAGGAAACCACCCAGGGACATTTTCACTGAAGTGTAATGCTGAAGGCAACACCACAGGGAAACCTAAACCTGTCAAATACTTGTTTTGGAGTTTCACTAAGCGAATATGTTCACAGCATACATAAAAATAAAAAAAAAAAATCCAAAGTCAGTAATGAAATTTACCAGCATAATGCCATTAAATAAAAAAAAGGAATGCTGTAGCATATTGTTTCATAAGACAGCACTTTTATTCTTACAAAGATTTTATAGTTCATGAGTCTGAGTTCTGTGGGAACAGGAAACATTATTTTTCCAAAGACCTGTTTTTCTGTTTTGAGTTCTTTTTATCTGCCTCCCTACTGCCATTGCTTTTGTACTTCTGTTCAATGTGCATACAAATTGGATAATCACGATGGTTCTGTATTATTTTTGCTTTATAAACAAAAATAAAGGCCAGCAAAATGGGCTGTCTTGACATTCAAACAAAATGCAAAATAAAAGCCAGCTAATGGTTTTGTACGTATGGAACCTGTGAAGAAATACCCATAAAGCATAACTGAGGTTCCATGAGGCTGGGGGAAGGCAGCTACATATAGTGGAGCTAGATAACTTCCATGTTAGAACAGTAATACATGGAGTGAAACACCTACTTTCTAATTAGTATTCAAAAGTTTGGCGTCATGTATCAGTATGTCTTTTTTGGTCCACATTTGGGATAATACGCCTGCAGAGGTGGTGATAGTTACTTAGAATACACTACAGGATAGAGCATTTAAAATGAGAGCAACAAAACTGTCAGCAACTCTTGCTCATCAGATTAATTGCATTTGGAATCTACCAGAGTGGTCCTCACACCAGTGCACCTTCTCCCCACAAGCACAGAGTCTATTTCAGAGAAGCACAAGAAGCCCTGGGAAATTACCTTTGGTCCAAGACATCTTATATCTCTGAAAACAGGATTTACTTTCTGTCTAATTTCTAACATAAAGTTTATCCTATCTCAGATTGATATTAATCACATAATACTGACTGAGCAGGATCAGGGCCACGGCAGGCAAAGGAGTTTTGCACAGGCAGACAGGGCTCCATTTAACCCTCATAAACAGAGAAAACTTCAGCCAATATTTTTCACTTTCCTGACTTCCCTCATGTCTTTTGTTATTCTTTTGAATTCCTTTATATTCTAATCACAGTTTATTTTTGCATTAAGTTGAGATGCAGTGCGTTCCCTGTCATCTTTCTTGTCATTTGTTTACTGGGTGACAATATCGAGTCAGGTATCAATAATGATCAACTTACTAAAGAGATGTTAATGCTGCCAGTTTCACTGATGTTGTTTAGGAATGCTTTTGGTGTGAGAGTTTAGGCTTATTCTGCAGAATTCCTGAAAAAGTAGATGAAATCAATCTTAAATTTCATAAAGGCATTTCATTTGAACTTTTGAGGTTTTAATTTCAGCTTAGAAACTGCATCTTGCTTTGCGACTTCTAGCTCTTTCCATATTTATAAAGTCTACTATGACAAGCATTTTTGGCAGGAAAGTACAATACTAAATATTGTCCAACAAATATGTTGATGTAATTATCTAATAATTGCACAGTTATACAAACAGTGTGATTTGCTAAGCAATGTGTAATTAACTTGAAATTTCTGTATCCCAAAGAAGATGTCTCTATTTCATTATTGTTCTTACACTCAGAAGAGACAAAGGAAAGATAAAATAGTTAGAAAATAGTTAAATGATCAGTTGTTATCGATTTGATATTCTGCTGTTCTGTTCCATTGTTCATCCCTTTGAGCTAAGAGATACAGAGCCTACTTACCATCTTGCTACAATGAAACACCCCCAAAGTTAAGTCAGGGCAAAAAGTATGTTGATAACAATCTTATTAGCTCATGTAATCATACCTGTCTGCTTTACCTTTCCCTTTTCCCTTCTCCTTTTTATACTTCCTTATTCATTTGCTCCTCATTTTTCAGACCATAACTTGTGGGTCTCTATTTGAACTCTCTATTTACCAAGGACTCTCTTCATTTGCTGGTGCTGTGCCTTCTGTACAGGAACTTTTATTCTTATTCTGGGTCACTGGGTGCTAACGCAGTAAGAATAGATATTCGCAAATGTTGTATAAAACACTTGGTAAATCTATCAGATAGCATTATTGCTACATTTATCAGGTTGACATTTAAATTATCTTTGTCATTTTCAGTACAGTGTCATCAGAAAATTTCTAACTGCAAACAGTTCAGGTGAAAATGCAGAAAATGGTACAGAATATATTTAAGAAATAGTTAAAATAATAGGATGAATTAAAATTGTATGCATTTTTTTAATGCAAGTGAAAAATTCCGTATTCTGAAAACCATTTACACAAAAATCAAATCGTGATAGACTACTTGTTTTGTAACTTGATAAATCACTTGTAAAATAAAGTAATTTTGAGATTTTTCCACTATTTTTCTTGTCACTGCAAAGTACCCTACCACTATGGGCTATTTCTACCCCACTGTGATGAATTGGCAGCTCAGGCAGCTGTGTTCCTTGTATTGTGTAATATCAGCAGACAAACAAATAGAAGAGCCATTAAAAAAAAAAATGCCTTTTCAGCAGATCATGTAGAGATGCTCCAACAGCATACAATTAAAGACTGCAAAATTAAAAAAAAAAATAAAAGGAAGAGGAATAAGATATGATAAGTAAAGAGGTGGTGAAGGAGTTAGAAAAGTAACAGAAAAAATACTTAAATAAGGAAGAAACCTATTAAAAAGTGTAGCCCTGCTGCCTAGGCAAAAGGATGGACAGAATGGTCTTGCAACCTTATGGAGAATTTTGTGTTTTACTGTATCATCCCGCAGTAGTTTCGATTACATGTGCAGGCACTTCTGCAACCTCCTGGGTTTGAATTGTTCAAGACAGTGAACAAGACCTTCTCAGTGAACTGTCTCCCGCTCTCGAAGTCACACAAGCTTTCAGTCTCCAAAGGCCTAAGCTTTACTACAAACTTTTATGACAGTGAGCAGATTCCTGGCTAAGCCTCTGAGAATCATAAATGTTATGACTTTTTTCTCAAAGTCTACTGCAAATAATAGAGGGCAATGGGAAGATTTTAAAGAATAAAGGAATATTTATCTTTCTAGAAGGAAAGTCTAAAGTTTTATTTCTGTGGTGGTGAGGATTTCACAGTGTTTCCTAACGATAGTTACATGCCCACATTATCTCAATTAGCTTCCAAAGGGATCTAAATCACTCTGAAATCTGAAATCACTGCAGACAGTCAGATACAGGAATAGGAGGATCCCATCCATCCTGAGTAACAAGGGTGCAGTGGGCAGCAGCGTCACACAGCCCTGTGTACAGATCTGTCAAATGTCACCTGGAAACTGGTTGGTGTTTTCATCTTAAATATTCCTGCAGCAAGTCACAGAACTTAATCCCTGCAACAGTGGAAAACCTCCGTGTAATCATCAAGTTAAAGAAATTAGTCACACTTTTTTTTTTAATACTTTTAATAGCTTTATGTGGCCATGTGAAATAATAGCAATTCAATTCAATATGTTAGAAATTGTCACTAGCTGGGGGTAAAGCAAATAAATCTAAAACAGACTGGATATTGATATATAAACAAGAAGAAGTTCTAAAGCAAATAAACATTTTGAAAGGGATAAAATCTAACAAATACTGTGAAATACATGACATTTCACTTCAGATGATGATCCTATAATTGGCAAATAGTTCTTGAATTTTCCTCTGAATTATCTGGTATTGATAACTGTCAGAAAAAATTACGGGGATAATTGGTTTGATCTGGTATAGCACATTTTCCATGTTAAGTTGAAAAAAAAGTAAAAAATATAATCACTAGTAAAAATATATTAATACAATTCTTTTCATTGTCAGTCAGAAAGCTCCTTGAAATAATGAAATTAAGAACTTTCAGAAGAGGAATGATTACTTTATAAATAACATTATCTCTGTCCAGCATATTTACTGGCATGAGAAATTTACTTTTGTTACTGTTTATACACTACACATATCAGGAGAAATTTCCAGAAGGCAAGATAGGTTTCTTCATTTCTCAGTGTAGGCAGGACCTAATGCCACAGGAAGTTCTAAAAAAGAAATTCTGGGACCCATCTTCAGGGGAAGCAAAAGGCAAAGGCAAAAACCTCCCTGACTTCAACAGCGGCTGGAACTGTACAGTCTCATTGTATGCTGTCAGTTACATGTCAGTTACCTTGTTTTTCCTATATTTCTAAATACATTTCCAAAGTTACTCTTTGAGAATAAATCCATAATATTAAAAAGAAAAAACAAAGCTAGGATAAATCAATCATCTTGTATCTTTTGCTTAGTTAATGACTGACACTAAAAGGTTTCATGATTGCTAAAAATGAGAACCCTTTATTAGGGAATGATGTAAAATCTCTGTAAACAAAGAACAGAACCGTGACAGGGTATAGCTATGGCTAATGTCACATTAGTTTTTTTAATAGTAAATATGTTTAGCAATTTATTTATCAGACAGAAATCAGAGTCATTATTGGCATTTGACAGAAATCACTGGTTATAGTGTACAGAGCTTCTCAGACCTGTCATTTACAAAAAACGCAATTTTAAATGGACCCTCCATCATGGCTAACACCTAATTATCTTGTCTAAGTGGTTTTGCCAGGCAAGTAAGATAAATAATTGGCATGAAGGGTGGTGAATTTAGAAAGCTCAAAAAATGATTGTATTTGAAGAAAGAATAAATCTTTGATTCCTACCTGCATGCTTAAGTTAAACCTATAGTTTAGATTTTTTTTTTTTTTAACACTCAATTAGTATCACTTTTTCAATATTCATTATGGCCAGTGAGATGAAAAATCAATTAGTCACACAGCCTTGCTCAGGAGACTTAAGTGGTGATGTGCTGGGAAATCATGAAAAAACATGAAAATGCTGTAGTTTGCACAGGCAGAAACTTTGAAGGCTTTCCATATTTACTTGGGCTATGAGATATAATCTGAAATTGTATACCCTCTCAATTTTTTTTTTTTTTTAGTTAAAGCTTGACTAGTTTCCTATTTCTGTATCCTATTTCATATAATTACCCACTTCTAAAATCTGATGCAGTTTCCACTGTTTAACAGTTTGCTGACTTTCTCAGCCCACAACTCTCCGCTTTTTCCAAAGTGTGCATTTTGGCACACAGATTTGTTATAGACCTGTTTTTAAACTTTAGAAAAGAATATGTAAGCATACAAAGCTTAAAGAAAATCAACTGTACCCTTCATTTCTTTGTAGAAAAAAAACCCTAGTACATAGGAGCGAGAACGCTTGTACCTAAAATTTCCTTACCAGCACATTTGTCTGAATCAATCATATTTCAGAGCGCGTTTCTGACTAGTTACATTGCAAATGCCAATAGAAGTACCTGTCTCCAGTCACTCCATTCCATCCCTCAAACTTCAATGCTTTTGCCTTTAGGCACACAGGACCTTAATTAAATACACTCCAGTGAAAGTGATGAAGCCTGCACAGGCGTAGCGCTTTAATAGCCAGACAGCTGACCACTTTGCATTTACAATAAAGGTGTGTTATCTTCACATTATTTTATATGTGCTCCAATTACAAGAAACACTCAACTCATCAGAAAATTGTGTAATTGGACTCCAGGCTTTAATATTATATTTTACTGAAAACAGAAAAGCCACTTCTTAGGACAAGAACTGTTTTAAATGTCTGAAATTGTTTCAAATATCTCTAGAATTATTTAAGTTCAGAAGTAGATAAATATGTCCCATTGCACACGTGAACACAAAGTCTAAAGGACTGTGGCTAAATTACAGCATGACCATTCCTAACACCCCAGCATCACTCAAACACTCTGCTGAGGTCTCAGTGGAGAGCATTTATATGGCAGTCCATCACTGGGAATTTCATGCTGCACTAGCATGCAATATTTGTATGCATGCTCAGGTCACAGACAGAAGCACTTAAGACAATACTATTGCATTCGGTGTAGCCTGAACAGCTCATCTGATGGTCTAGAAAGTGTTCACTTAAAAAAATGACACCCAAATATTGGTTGCCCCATTTCCAAATGCATCGGCAAAGGTACAGGGACACTGTCTACAGAAGACCTTGAGAGCTGCTGCTCTGTGTCCAGAAGGAAGCACTTCTCACCACCCTGGCAAACCAGAAAGCACCGAGACACTCGTGAGGGAGTAACTGCTGAAGAGGATCTCACCAGTTTTGGGGGAGGGGAGAAGAGAAACCAAACCTTCATCTCTTTGCATGGGCACCATCACCAGCAGCACCAGCAGATTACAGCACTTTCAGTACCTCGTTTCATTTCAGAGCTTTGAAGGTATACTTAGAAGGTATACGTAACCACCTCCCAACAAATAACTGCCAGCTAATGAATGAAGTTAATATGAAAGTCATAACCAGGAGTTCAGAAGAGAACTACTGCAAGTAAATTGACTTGCAAAAAAATATAGTAGATTTTCAGAAAATAATACATTTTCAGTTTGCACAGCAGAAACTAGTAAACTGCTGTGCAAGTTTATATACAGTATACAGCAGCTGGGAAAGTAAAAACAATAGGAAATGTTGCTTCTCATAAGACTCTTGCAGCAAGAAATATGCCCTTTACATTTAGGAGATATTGGGCATGTTGTGAAAACATAATAAAGTATTTTTGAAGAATTATAAAGGTAGTGATTTGTACGGGATTATTCTTATCCCCAATTGCTTTTTTGTCCTTTCATTGGTGAGGCAATTAAAATTTTAAATAAAAATTGAATGAATGCTAGTGAGCACTAATGCAGAACATATGAAGATGGAAACCTGTAACCATCTGTTCTAGCAACCAAAACTGTCTTACAGGCAAGCAAAGGTCTCTTTCTGAAGTGACCTGTTCTGTAATCCTTTTAAAGAATATAGGCAGATACAAGTACTTAGCTCAGCCAAAGAACTAAATAAATGCCTGTACAACACATTCCCAAACTAGAATTTAGCAACTGCAATAAAAATGCTCTTTTAAAACATTGATTTGAAGTGGAAACTGGATTGCTGATCTGAATTGAAGAATTCCATCAACAATAAGGTTAGCATCTTGCAGCCTGGTGGAAAAGGTTATAACCCAATGAAGAACTCCTCTGTTTTACTTTAACACTCAAGCACTTGACTCTTCATAAGGATCGTAGAAGGGATGGTGATACTTAAAATAATAGTAGTAGTAGTAGCAGTAGCAATAATACTAGTAGTAGCAGTAGTAGTAATAAAAACAATAAAATAACAACTGATGTGCTGCATTCTGATTATTGAGGGTTTTGCTATTGAGCCATAAATTGGAGAGCTTACTCACAACTTATCTGAACTCCACAGGTCTAGAAATAAACATGAAAATGCCAAGATTATCAGAACTGTCACAATCTCCACTCTGTATCATGTGCCAAAACCAAAATGTCTTTAGCTCTTTGCTGTTTGGTGCATTTCTATTTCCGCTCTGTGTGTAGAAATATAAAGATGTCATTCACTGTTTTCCCTGGCTGCATCCATTCTCACAGTGTTGTTTCCAGAGCTCCAAGGCACCCAACAAGTGACTCCTGTGTAATTCAAGAGTACAGAAAATGGGCTCTGATAATTTCCAAGCCTACAGCTTTTGGCTCTAATAATTTAATTTGCATATTCACACATAACTTGCATATGCAGAAAGCTTCAGAACTTAACAATGACATGGATTTGGTGGTGGGGAAAGGGACTGCCAGAAGTTCTCTGCTTATCTACAGTATAGCAAAAAGATAAGATTTCCCTATTTGCATTAGTACATTCTCAAGCATTAGCTCTTCCCTGGGGACTTACTGTTTTCAGGACCTATATAGTTGTGGGATTTCATCTTGTTTTTCAACTGGTGACAAGCATAAGAAAGTATTTGTGTGTGAGAGCAGAAATGTAACCTGGTTTAACATAAATCACTTTTAAACAAGGTTTTCTGAAAGGATAGCAAATATAATGCAGAAGATCTTTTTTTCAGATTACAAATGATTTATTTCAACTGAATTTAAACCAATTCCTAATTAACTTAAGTTAGTCCAAACCAAATTCATTTACACATTAAGTCATGGACGAGTATCAGATGAAACTTAATTTTGGCAGAACGAAGTTTCTACTGAAGATGCCAGATCTGCCAGAAATGTCCTTGTCCAGTTTTTCAGGTGACTTCAGAGTAAAATAATAGTTGCTGCCCAGAGTATAGAAGTGTGAGGCTTTGACTGATAAAAGGCAGAGGGTATGCAGAAATCTCGGCTTCCAGATCAATGCACAACCCTCTCCAGCAGAGCGGCTGTGTGAGGGAGGGTCTCTCCCTTCCCATTTTCCCTGAGGTCTGACATGACATGACAGACCTGTCACCTACATGACTGTGAGGCATGACATCCGGTAGGTTTATTGCGATGCTGATTTAACAGTGATGGAAAAGCAAAACTCAATTTGTAAAAGCTTTCATGATTCCTCCGTGTCCATCAAACATCAGACAAAAATCTATGCTGAAAGCCGTTCTGTCCTAGGAAGGAGTGAGAGCTGGCATCTGAGGACACAAGAAAAGACACTGCCGTCAGCTGGCAGTGGGCACTGGCAGCCACCATTGGGCAAGCTGCCCAGGAGCCCCACTTCAGAGCTGTGACAGAAACTGGAGCTTCATTCTCCGCCTGTCCAATTTTAGGCTCAGACTCGTGCTCTTACTGTCTTGCTATAGCTCTATGGGACGGCCTAGGGAAAACAGGGGTTGTTGCTTATTTTGTGATACTGCTGTTCTGAGCTTGCCATGATGGGATGCAATGTAATAAAGTGAAGAGCTCATTCTCCAAATGGCAGAAATGTCTCTATTACCTAAACTGGTCTTTTAAAATAGTCAAGATGCAGAGAGGAGATGTGGAATGGCACCACATCACAGCTCAGAGAACAAACCTGGTACTGGCCAAGCATCGCCTGCAATCGCAGGCAGAATGAGCTGAAATGTGTCAAACTTATTTTTAACTTTTTTCTTTCTCTCTCTCACTGCATAAATATGCATATATACATTCATATATATTTATGTATCTGTCCATGTGTGTGTTAATGCATAGAAAATGCAAGCCTCACAAATGAAAAACTGTAATGAATTTATTCTGGCTTTGTCATTGTCTGTGTCTTCATCAAAGCAAAAGAATAATTCTAGATAAGATGAAATACTGCTTTTTAAAATGAAACAAAATTTATCTTCTGCCAAAGCAGTTTATGGGAGCACACCGTCTGCCCATCATCTGCCCTCTTTTTGCTAGTTCTCCACAAACGCCTTTAGAGCCAACCAGAGAATTTCAAACAAATTGAGAGAAGTCCAAAAGATATATTTCTACAACTTTCATGGGAATCAATATCTGCATAAAGACAGACCCAACAATAAATATGTAACTGTGAACTAGCCGCAGCAATTATTGCCAATGTTCCAGCCAAATCAGTAGGAAATACAGGAAACAGCCCTGAGCACAAATTTGAAGGAAATGAAGTTATACCAGTCCTGCTACTCACACTACAAATCATTTTGTATTAAATAAAAAAATTAAAGGTATTTTTACAGAAACATAAGGAATGCATCTATTTAGAAGAAGTGAATGGCTGAAATTAGGTAGGTCTGACTTTGCACAAAGACATTATAAATGAAGGTCTTTATTTATTGCTTTCCAGTCAGTGATATCACCGGATATGAGAAAAAGTAATTTAAAAAAATTATTACAAAAGAAAAAGAGAACTTATTAAATCTACCAAGTTCAAGTTAAAGGCCTGTACTTTTGAGGGGACAGTACAAGGATAATTAAAATTTCCAGATGTAAATTAAGCTGAGCCAATTTTATTAAGCAGCATCATGATTTTTATAACTGAGATGAGAGTTCAGTCACGATCAAAAAAAAGAAAATATTGTGGTTTTGACATCAGTGTTAAGCTTTTAAAAAGAAATGACACCTAGCTTATGCCTCACTTCTAAATGAATGCAGAGTAGTTAAGTCTCTGCTAAAAAGCATGCCTGTAAATGGTTACACACAGACCTTCACTGAAAAAGCCACAGCAGAATCTATGATAGCTTCAGCGTATGTAAGGAGAATCTATTCCTAAACACGTTCTTCCAAAATTAATGGTTTATATGGAGCTACTCAGGCATATCAAGAGAAGCAATATGAGTAGCAATCAAATGCCTGAAACCAATTCATTTAGACAACAATTAAACACTTACCTTTGAACTGCAAGATACACTGACTACAAACTGCCCTTTTCACGTTCTGCAACATTTGCAGGATTAAAATAAATTAATTGCCAACTGAGATAAATGCATGATAGGAGGTTTTACATTGCCAAACCCCTGCATATGTTAATGTACTACCTCAATAATTCCTCTGTAGATCAAACCAGGGGCCTCCAATCAACTATATTGTCAAGGGACTGAAAGGCTGTACTTAGCTGGCTCACCTAAGTGAGCTTGCAGAACCTTTTCTAATGTTGAATGCAGTATTTTCTACTCATCCAACAAGCACTAACTGGACTAGACTCTTTTTCAGGTAATCTCTGTGAATGTTGAACTGCACTGGATTTGATATGTTGAAAAAAATTACCACATCTATGTAACAGAGATTTTAGAAAAATGTAAGAAATGGGCTTTAGTGATCTTTCAGACATTGATCTTATCCCTTTCACAGGCCCTGTAAAACTCTAGGCAGGACCTGCCCATAGCCAATAGATACTACCACCAAATGGGTACAGTCTCTCCACTGTTCCCAAAAGACATAATTACTTGTTAAGCATATTTTGACCATAATTAAAGCAGAACTGTGTGGGAAAAAAAAAAAATAGCAGATTTTATCTGAGTAAGTGTAGTTTAATGGTTCTATAAAAAATTATATTTCAAAATGGTGATTTTAAATGCTGCAAATGGTGGACTATTGAATTTCAGATCATGCTAACAATCCATCTAGGTTTCTTTTAAATAGAAAGGTTGTCGAAAGCATCAAATCTTTTATGTTATTAGTAACAAAGCAACTCGTCTCTCTTTAGTTTCAACACTGAAAATCTTAAATAGTTGCCAGATGAATGAGACTGCAAACATGCCCTTATATTTGCATGTTTCTTTAGTGAGCTCATGCACAGCTACATGAGCTTCAGTGAACTGCACAAAGATTGCAAACTCTGCCTTTCAAGGTCTGAAGGTCCCTTGTTCTAGCCCTAGCATTAGGGTTCAGATAGTACCTACAATATGTAGGCAGGTATTAGAAGACATCAGAATGTAGACAGAGCAGAAAGCTGTCCTTCCAAAATCCAGTCAGAAGTTAGAGCTTTCTATGCAACCCACACACAAGGCTTTGGTGTTTTTTCTTTCAGTACTCAATTTATTGCTTTGGTGTTTTTTCTTTCAGTACTCAATTTATTTTAAGCATTCAGCACTTGTACACCAGGTGTTCTGTCTTTACTATCTCATATCTTGGAATGTCATATCGTTCTGCTGCAAGGCCAGTTTTAGTTGTGCAAGAAAAGATTTCCAAACTGATAAGACCTTCTGTCTGGTCATGATACCAGACTAATACAATTATTTTAACAGTTTACTAAAATTTAACTCTTGGTCTGAGGCTCTGCAAGAAAAACTGTAACTTGAACAGATGTTTATGATTGAATCTTAAAGTTTTGAAAATGTGTATGATAGCAGTATTGAAAGACCATTAACTATATAAGCAAACAACCTAGCACAGTAACAAATCTTGATTAAAACTGTACAGCTCTCTCCGCAACAAACAGGGCTTGCACAGTGGCAGATTGAGAGTATACAGCAACTATCTCACTTCATGATTAGCAAACTGGTACAAGACTTAAAACTGAAGAGGATACTGAAATTATCCTGTGCATTCATGTCACTGATGGGCTAAAGCAATTTTTACCTTTAAGGCTATGCCCTCTAGGAACAAGTAACATGTGGCAGTCTTCCCATGACAGCTGATGATGTATAGATGTATGAATGTATGTACATACGAATGTATGTATTACCAGTCACTCCTAGGCAGAACAACACACACAAACCATGCCATCAACTTTGCAGTGGGAAAAGAAATCAAGCATGAACCAGAAGGGAAGTGCAAGGGTAGAAAGGGGAATGCCAAGCAAGCCATGAAAAGTCTGCTTTGGATACAAAGCTAAAAGGCAACAGGCAGAGCTGTGGGCTCAGGAGACGTGAAGTAGAATGTGTATGCATATAAGATTAGGGAAAAGAGTAGGTTAGGAATGGGCAAGGCTGCTGGGTGCTCTGGAAGAAGGAATACTACAATGTGGCCTGAGCGGACGATGTGAAAGAAATTATTCGACTGAGGATTTCTGGGGAACAGTGGAAAGAGGCAGCAGGGAGCTACAGAAGAAAGACAAGAAGGATGATAGAAAAAGATGGAGTAAGAGTTGAATCCTTGGTTTAGGAGACAGAAGAGATGTGGCAAGCAGGGAAGAAAACTGAGCTGTTGAACATAACATTGGAGACTGGGGCAAGGAAACCCCAGTGAGTAAAATGCGTGCAGCCTTATCTACCAACTTGGATAGTAGGAGTGGAGGCAAATTAGAGGCAAAAGAAGGTAATGAATGTGATGGTGACTGACAAATCAAGCTTGGTAATAACAAGGAAAACAAAGACCTCAGTTTAGTGCTCTTATTTATACTTTTACCCTTACAGCAAGAGCTCTATAATAACTAATTAAATTGTATTAGATGGGCTGTAATGTAGAAGCTTGAGAATCTTAAATGCTCAACTTCAAATACTTATGTCTTTGGTTTAGGAGGTAAAGACTCATTTGCATTGCCTTCAGCTTTTGTAGTTTCTTTTAAAATACTTTTTTTCACCTGTGGCAAATGGATAAGTATTTCACCAATCTATATACTACCAAGGGCCTTTTCATACTACTAATGAGGAACTAATGTGTTGCTAGAAAGAAGAAATAACCAATTAGTTGTGAAACAGTTCCACTAATGCTGAATCGAGCATTAAATCTGAAACTTTACAAAAGGGAAACTGTTGTCCAGCGAATTCCTGAATATTGTTGTGTCTGCTTTTATATCAATGCATAGTGGACATAAAGTAAAATAAATTGAGACTAGTTAAGGAGGTATAAGATTTACAGCTCTGCTTGGTCTTTAAGGTCACTCTCTGAAAGAGTAATTGTTCATCCTGGCACTTGTTGCCACTAAAAAAGTTAACGGCAACTCTAATATCTAGTCAGTAGTGATAGAGATATATGTACCTAACCCCCAACAACCTACAACCTAGGTACAAGAATGTCTCATGCATCTTTCAATTTGCTCTTACATTTTTAAGCTGGCAAACGCGTTCTCAAAGGAAAGTCACCTTCACATACACGCAGGCATGGCCACAGATACTCATAGCAAATGCCCACTTTTTCAATCAGACTAATTTTTTTTAGTGTTCCTTTGTTTTTTGATATGTCAGATGGGATTGCTGCAAAGTAAAAAAATTGTTTTATGATGCCTTTTTCAATCAGCATCGTTGTTTTTATTCCAAGCTAGCAATTAATTTCCTGCCTAATTCATCACACTTAATTTAAAATGAAGCATGCAGCGATGTTTAGAGCTGCAGTCATGGCATTTGTGTTTGGTTGCAGTAGTGGTCCCTAGCAGTCTCAATTTATCACTTTTAATTTAAACTTCCCTGCCAACGATTTTCGTTCTTAAAGCTATGACTGGCACTTATGGATTTCAAAATCAAAGGGAAAATAAACTACAGTTAAGAATTCAACCACTCAGATCAATGAAAACCTGTTTTATAACTGAGTGTGTTCCAGTTAAATCTCAGCTGCCTGACAGAAAGAATTTAATGTTTCAAACAGTTCTTTTCCCACTTAAATACTCAGAATAACTTTTTATTGCAGCAGTAAGCTACTACTGGGTGGACAGAAGTGGACTATTGATATTATGCTCTCAGGAAATACTGCAAAGCAATTAAAGGTGAGTGCATCAGCCTAAAGAAGCATGCACTAATGGCAGTACCTGTACTGTTTGACTGTTGCTAGCGTAATTTTTCTCTTTTAAGACAATTGATACCATGTATTATTTCACTGTCATAAGTCAATAGCAAAAGCTTAAGCGAAATTAGTAAACGGAAGAACATACTTCAGTAAATTTACTATTGTGAAAATAAATGTCAGTTATGTTTCTAGACTTCTTTGAAGGTGAACAACCTGGATTATTTGGTCCAGTATCTCACAATTAGCAGTTAATTTGAATGCAAATTCTTTTATATCCCTTTAAAAAGTTAAATAGATAGGTACATATTTTTATACTATTATTATTTGCTAATATATTTGAAAAAAATTAATTTTTTTTAAGAAATAAAGACTGCATAGAGACATCCACGTGTGTCTGTGTATAACGCTGGCATAAACCCACCCATCCACACACGTGAGAAAAATAGAGAGTGAAGGAGATAAACAGAAGTCCACACATTATTCCATACTACATTATATCATGGAATAAGAAACAAAACTACTATACTTGTTCTACGAAAACTAGGAAGTAATTTAAAATGTTACAAAAGACTTCATTTGGATATTTTGGCAGAATGTTTTTGTTTGTTTTTTTTGGTTTTTTTTCCTAACCAGCCTTTCCTCAACCATTGTTTTCCATCCAGAAAGAGACTGTTACAATTTTAAAAATCTTTAATAATCTTTTGGTGAATCAATATTTTTTGTTTTGTGATCATTACTGTCATCCAAACACTGAAGCTTTTCCCACATTTTAGCTGTGAAGTAGCCAAAGATGATTTGAGGGCAATTCTCTCTTTCATTAGACTCACTGTAGCTCCTTGAACATAGAGGATTATCAACCCCTAGTCTACTACTCTGAGTTGCTTACTTTCCCCATTTATCATTCAGTGAAGTAGCCAAAAGTAGCATGTTGTGCTTTGTAACCAAATTTCCCATGCAGGAAATATGCTTCAAGAAAAAAATGAAGCAAAGCAGTACTAATTACAGGATTGATCATAAATGTTTTTCCTGGTAAAGAGAGATGATTAATTTTCAAAATCAATCAACTGAATTACTGGGCTAGTTGTGAACATTTTTCTCCTTGTTTTTTTGTGTACAAATTACGAGTATGCTTAACCGCCAGTGAAATCTACAGAAAGAACTGAATTCTCCCAAGTCGGAAACGTGGGATATCTGCATCCCAAGGGAGCCATGCTCACCTCACGGATAGTTATGCCATACATGGCTTTACATGCATAGACTTTTTCCTTGCCTTCTAAAATGTGAGTAATTCTACCTACTTGCCTTCAAGGATCACTGACTTAATGTCTGCAACGTGCATAAAAGCAACCAAATACTACAGCATTTGAACGCAGCAGAAAACCTAAAATAGAGTATATGGCACATGAAGGCTTAGCTTTGAGAAATTGGGCTAAAAAAGGGGTAAAGGGACAAAATACACACTGACAGATGAGGATGATGCAGAAGAACGTTGGCCTGTTATCATGGAGACTTGACCAAAAACATGTAGGCCATTTATATAATTAAAGACTGCATAGTAAAACAAAAACCATGATTCTGAATTAAGGTTTCTTGAAAAACTTTCCAGTGATTTAATTTGGAACCTTAATTTTTTTCATGAAGACTTTGGTAGCAACTTGGGTGTGTGAATTTAATATTTGATGTTTTATGGCTACATAAAAATAATTTCTCAAAGGAAATACATTATTTTGCATAAAAATGGCTGTGAAAGTCACCAAAAGTAAAATAATCTCTTTAATTAATATCTGTAGTATTTGTATTACTGCCAACAAGTCTGTGCTATTCTTGTTTCCTGTTGCAAATGTTGCAATTCTTACAAGGACTATCTCATATTGCTTTAACTCGGAATAATGGAATCTTTTAATGCTTTAAAATCCAAACAGTATACTGTAATAACATTTAGCCTTATTAAATATTTCTATATTTAATTATTCTAAAGAGATCTAAACAAACTCAAGAGATAAGCAGGAATTTCTAAGTAGAAAAAGAACAAAACAGCAAAAAACTAAAATCTATAAGCTGATTTTTTTAATGCTTTAGGAAACAGAAGAATCTAGTCAAAACACTGGCCACCTAGTAATAAGGCTAAGAGTGTAAAGCTGGCATTTCAGATCTTTCACCTTATATCAAGAGATTAGAAGTACACATACAGCACACTGTGCTTAAATAATTTACTTTCACAGTTACTCCACACTTCTACCAGTGTGCAAGATGCGACTCCACATCCTTCTGAAATAAATGTCGCACTTCCAGTGTATTTTATTGATTAAGAAAGGACTAACGGCCCGGTCTGTAAAACAAGCCAGTTTCCATTAAGCATCTCGGTGACGGGGCAGTATTTTCAAAGGTGCTCAGTGAACTGCAGCTCCCAGTGCTTCCCTTTTATTGAGATGCTTAATGAGACCTGAGTTCCCTGGAAAACCTGTCAGTCCTGCAGAAAACATGCACACATTTTCCTTACTCTCTGTGAGTACTCTCTCACCCAGTGGAGCACCCATAGTGTGTATAGGTAGCTGTGTCAGAGGTACCCAACTTCTTGTGGTTAAGGTCTGTATTTTCTGCAGCTTTTAAATGTTTGTTGTATCACTACTTAATTCACAATACTCCACTGAGGAAATAGATTGTACGTATATCAGGTACTTAAAATGTTAACCTGCAAAAACTTAAACAGAAAGATAAGACGACAGTTTAAATATAAAGTAATACAGAGAGTAAGGAGTGGAGTACATCTCATCTGGGAAATTTTTTGAAAGTATTGGATAGTTTCAATGAAAATGTAATTTTAGTGTTACATGGAAACATAGCTCATGTATCAATCTGGTACATATGAAAATATTACAAAATTATTAAAATATTTCCAAAAAGTAAAATAGTATTTTCTTATAGCAAACAGAAAGACATTAAAATATTAACATTTTTCAGTATTAGACTAATAAGTCAGTGGCAAATCATTATTTTCACACTATTTATACACATCTTGAAAGACAGTTTTGTATAATATATAGATGTATATAGAAATAAACTATATATACTAAATATTAAGCATTTTTATCCTTTACATTTAATTATAGAAGAAATGCCAGATTGAGATTTTAATTAATTTTAATCCTCCATCAACTGAGAGATTGAATAATAGTGATTTGCTCATAAAAACTGACACATATCCCACCCACTCAAATTATTTTTGAAGATGTTAGTCTTATTCTCCCTAAAACTGCATGAGAAAGCCACAATTTTAATGTTTGACAATATAACCATCATCTTAAAATGGAAAAATGGAAAAATTAAGAATATTCTATTCACACTGCTGCTTAAAAGATCTTAGCTTTGTTATTTTTATGAGAAGGTAAAAGTTACCTAGAAAGTTTATGCAGAATGCTGCTTTATATACCAATATGGAAAAACAAGATCTGAACTTATTTTTCATGCAGTAGTCTGCCTTTCGGAGTTGTACACCACCCAGTATTGCAGCTAACATCTTGGGTGCTTACCGAGAAGTCTCAGGCCATCTTTACAAACCAGTGGTGTCACAGATTAATGGTTATAACAGAAAAGCAAAAATTTTAAAGGGGAAGATAATGAAACAAATGTGATGTTAGATAACTTGCAAAAGAGATAAAGATACCCTGCAATATGTCCCTGAACCTGCACAGAACTGCACTGATACATGCTTTGGAATGTGAGGTACAAACATTACAATATCATGTTAATGCCTTTGTAGTGTGTTTGGTGCAGGTGGCTCTATGGCATACAGAAGCTGTATGGGCCAAGGGTGGAGGTTTTGGGACACAACTTACTTCCTTTTACATCAGCTCCTATGGGTTGCAACACGAGAAACTATTCAAATTGAAATTTAGCTTCAAAGATCTTGCAAACATCCCTTTGTTCATCTGAGATTAATCACTTTTTCAGTATTACAGTATGTTGTACGTAACAAGAGTCACCGTTGCAACTAGCACAACCGAACCTGATTGTTTCAGGAAAAGGTCAGGGAGATAACTACAGATAAAACTATGCTCTTCTCTTAAAGATAATCTCCCAGCACCAAAATAATATACACCTGGGAACTAAGTTAACACAGCTCTGCAGTCACCCATGTTCTCTGAAAAGGTACAGACTTTAATCTTCCATGCTGTCAACTTGCTTCTTTGACCATACAAAATTCACTTCCAAATACAAGGAAGAATTTTTAAAGGTAAATAGTATTTAACACCACATTAGAAAAATGTGATTTTTCTCTATTTCCTCTCCAAAGATTTCATATTCTAGTCAGAGTTGCATTATTTATAAACTGAAATCAATACTTTCTGTAAATTGGCATAGAGGGATGTTAAATATCAGTTAAAATATTTTCCCTTTATTAGAATAAATGACATTTATGAATATATGGCAATGAGATACCAAAAATTCACCTCATGTCTAATTAGTAAACGGCATTTCTAGCTTGACAGAAAAATGTATGAGTTGAGGGAAGAAGGCAAACTCATATCTTCTCTATTGTTGATAGATCGTAGCCCATGATCCTTGAACTATAGACTGAATTTCCTGAATCCATTGCTCTGTTACCCTACCCTGTAAAAAAATGTATTTGTAGTCCTCATTGATCTTCAATTACAGGATAAAAAGAATTGTTAGATAATTTCAGCAGAACAATCTAATTTTGAAAAATGGAGCTTAGTGCTTAATATTATGCATATATGAACCAGTCACTGGAATCAGACAATCTGTTTTCCAGACAGATTTGAGCTAATATAGTAAAATGATCATTTATTTCTAAACTGTAAAATGCAGCATTGGAAACTGGCTGAACAACTTGTCAGTAACTTACGGGACCATACATCAGCTGTTTGCAACGCATAACAAGTTTGAATTTATGAGTCACTTAGATAATGCACATTAATCCCTAAACACTTCAATACAGTTATAGATCAAGCACATGATTTAGAAGCTGCTGCATGTATTATTTAAAAAGATACGGAAAAGACAAGTTTAAAAATATTACTTTATATTCAGACAGAATAAGCACAAAGAAAATTCTTGCAGATGTAGATTAATTCAATGAAGAATGAGATTTAATTAACACTGGAGCAATTTATAAGGTTTGCCATTAACTTTAGCAGAAAAGTTGTGACTAGTTATTCGAGTACTGCGAATGAAGGCAAAAGAACTAAGCAAGAGTAAAGGAGACAACAAGAGTATTCAGGAAACATTAGCTGAGCTAGGCCTCCCTTGCTTTTTATCCAGTGGGACATCTGTAACTGACTTCCAGTGAAACAGCTTTGGGACATTAGATCTAATTTTGCAATTAGAGATTTCTTGTAAATATTTGCTTTAAAATTTCGGTTTTCAAATACTGAGTAGTTTAGTGTACAAGATGACATTGTTATTCCAAGAAAGAAATACGGTAATCAAATTGGTCTAATTTGCTGAATACATGTTTTTTTAAAAAAATTATTAAATTTAATATTTTTTTAAAGTTTTTTTTTTATATTATAAATTCTTTTATTCACATGCCTCTTCCTTTCGCTCATGTTTTCCTTGGGAACGGTTCTGTGTATCACCTTCCTTCTCCTTTTGGCTATCATGACTCTACATACAGACAGCAAAATCAAGCACTTTTATGTGATGCACTGTTTGCTAACTTCCATGTCACTTCAGTAAGTGAAAACAACTGAGACAAAATACTCTGAACAGTCAATCCTTCACAGAATTAGTTGCACTTACTCCAGAGGGTCAACAAATTACGAAACTGATTTAAAATGGTTTTATTGAAAAAGTCCACTTTAGAACCTGTAGCCATGTCTTTCAGACTCGAAATATGAAGGAGGATTCAGACTTGAATATGAAGGCTCCTTTATGACAGGGTTTGTTAAAGGCAACATGCATTTCTAAACTAAATATTAAGCGTGCATATCCTGGCTAGTATAATCTTTTCAGAGGAGCAATATTTATTATTTGTTCATTAGAGACCCGGTATAAATTTTACCACAGTGGGAAAACATTTAAATATCTAACACAGACAGATATGAAGATAGTAAACAGATGTCTCTCGTTGTTAGTCTGGGCAGAAAAGGGTAAAAGCATGTTATTAGAAATATTATCTTGAAGCTTTAGAAACTATGTAATTTTGAGTCTGCTCTCAACCTTATTCCAGCGTGCATAACTTAATGCCATTATTGTATATAAATGAAAACTATTTCCAATCTGTGAGCCTAAGGCAAATGCATATGGAAGAGTCACAGAAGTGGAAGGAGAAGGGTTGTTGAGTGTAATGAAGAAACTACATTTTAAGAAGCAAATGAATCGGAGCAACCTGCTACCAATATAATTGCTTTAAAGACCCCATAGCAAACATCAGCAGAATTGGTTTGTAATTTACCCTGTCCTTCATTTTGAACATGCTCCCTAAAGGTTTGCGTGAAAGTCATGACATCTACAAACACGATTTGTTTCAGATTGACTAGCCGTGATGAATGCCTTCCTTTACTACCCTTGACCAAAATTACTCCTCTTGCCAAGAATGCATCAGAAGTCTTCATTTCACTTGTCATATACTGGGAACATCATAGTTGTGGTGGTTGGGTTTTTTTTATTTTTTTTAAATGAAATAGCTTTCAGAAATGTTTAGGTAAACTTTGAAAACAGAAGGTTCCTAATCTAACTCTGAAGAATTTTGTAAGTCGGTCAATTAACATTTGTGGCAGAGGTTTCCAATTACTTAAGTCAACAGTTTATATCCGAAATATCTTGTACACTACCTTGACTAGAATACTCAATAATGATTCTTCTAACTATATATCATTCATTGTGAGAGGTTTCAGCTAATTGAAATGTGCTTGATTATCCTAACATGGTTCTTAGCTGAGTGGTGTGCAGATAGCCCCAATAAGCTTATTTGACATTCTTTATAATCACCGAAGTTGATGAATAAGCATCTCATTCATCATGTGCTGAATGCCCTTTGCAGCTATGGACTACAATAGGAACAAATAAAATAAAGGCATATTTCTTATCGCAGTGCTGTATGCCTACTAGTTTATTTGTAATGATTATTTTACATTTTTCTCCACAAATATCCCCTTTACAAATCAAAACAAACTATTATTATTAAATATATAATTGTTGCAGCATTTGGACATGGTATTTTAGTGACTACAACTTAGATCAGGAACTTGCTGAAAACGCATGTCACAGAAAAATTGCCAATGGTTATAAATAATAATGTGCTATGCAATGAAAGAAACTATTATAAAAGCTGAAAGACCACACTGGTAAGTATATTATGGGAAAAATACTTTACAGTATTGATTAACCTCTTTACCCTCCTCCTTCAAACTAGAATTTCATTTTCTTCTCCGTATAATGCCTAACTTAGAGAAACATATTTTAAAACTACGCATAGTCCGACTAGCTTAATGGATAATACTGGTGAACGAGAAATTAAAGTAAATGGAATCAGATTGATGTTTGCTGCACTAAAGAAGTGGCTGAACATCAATATCTTCCAGCAGAAAAAGAACATATTTGTTAAATAAAATTTACAGGTATTTAAAAAATTTTCAGGATATAAACCAAGATTGTTTGAAAAACCATTTGTCACCTATGATTACTGTGTAGTAACCAGGCATATGTGTAAAGAAACATCAGCAAAAAGCAATCTAAATGTAAAGAGGCGACCAGCAGATGAAAATCTGTGGGTAATAACTATGCTGCACAAAGACCTTGCCTCAAAACTTTGAATTTTGGCAGACCTGAAGGGTCTAACAATGTTAGTTGAACAAATGTGAGAACTGAGATTTAGGATTTTTGCCTTGTGGTTTTCTTTCCAACTGTAAATGCTTAATTTATATATACACTGACATAAATATGTGTATACATTCATATAGTTTAAAAGACTGGCTTAAATATTCATTGCATAATGCTGAAGACCTTTTTTAAATGCATTGTTTAAATGTATTATTCAGAAGCGACTTAAAATAGGGAGTACACATCTCAAACTCTTTTTTTGGTTAGTAATCCCTCTTACTGTCTTTGCATCACATTCAGTGTGGACATTTACAGACTGTCCCTAGCCAGTAACCAATGAGTTAATATTTCTCTTCAAATTTTTCACATAAATAGCAGCTCTGCACTGCTCCCATGACAGTACAGGGTTTGGCAGAACTATTGATACAGCTGTAGGTGTCAGGTAAACAAATGACATAAATTTCTCATTTATTGTCATCTATGAAAACTTCACAATCTTTCTTTCATGTGGCTTGAGCTCTGGCAATATCTGATGGAGGTTGTTTTGTGACTGTGCAACCCTGCTATTCCATTTCAATAATCAGTGATTAGAAATAGCTGTTCCTTTAGATTTATAAACCATTAACATAAACAGTTTGGAAGACAGTTCAAAGGGTTTCATCACGCCATTATAAAAAGAGCAGCTCTCTTGACTTTAAAGTTACAAAGGACAATCACATCTGTAGAGGTTTGAGACTCGGGAAAAAAAAGGAAAGTTGACTTTTGAGTAGGGTGAGTCAGATGCTACTATGGGAAGCAACTTAGGATGAGTGAACAGGGAACTCTCCCCTGCCACCCCAATGAGCATCCTGAAACTATACGGTCATCAGCCAGAAGGATTAATCCTAATAAACTGTCCTGGTAGTGCCACTGAGATGCTTTTCTGACAGTTGGATGAGGCTTTTAACAACTTACACTATCTGCATTGTTATTATAATGCTATATGCCATTAATTCCTGGTGATACGGTCATGTTTATTCCTGGAAGAGACACTGAAATCCTTCCATGCATTCCTCAGTTCCCACAGCTCTAAGAGAGTGAGGAGCCACCTGTACTAGGAACAAGGAATTGGCCATAACTTATTTTGAAAAAGGAATTAGACGAAAGGCAATCCCTTTCAGACACTAGCAAGATCTTAGCATCAGATTAGGAAACAGCTTATCACCTAGGATATATCTGCCAATGGCTCACGTAAAATAAAATGTATTAGACAAAGTAAGCCTGCCAGATTTGCAGTTCCAGAGCCTGCCTGAAAACCTCAGCTAGTCACAGGCTGCCAACACTAGACAGACACAGCAAAACTAGACAGGTCTTTAATATAGTGATAGGCTGTGTGCCCAGACAGAGTGAAGTCTCTCATGCCTCAGACTTTGTCCACTGGTAGCAGGTCTTTGATGTTACGGAGACCAGAGTCACTCACAAACTGCAGAACTGAGGAGGAAGAAGATGAGATTTCCGGGATGCAATGGCACAAAAGTATTTCTCTAAGCTTTCCACCAAGGCAGGGAAGACACACAGAAGGAGCCCACGAATGGAACGATGCCCACAAAGCATCCCACGGCTGGATGGTAATTTTAGGGGAGGTCACTGCTGTGGGACTTGCAGGTGAAAGGTAAGCTGCGGGCTGCCAGCATGGAGTCCCACAGGAGGGACATGATGCAGTGAAGATGCAGACCGGACAATGAGGAAACTACTCAGTCAGAGAAACACTATAGCTACGGAGCGACGCAGTTGAAATGGTGGACTGAAATGGAGCAGGCCACCATCTGTCTGCATAATCATGTACTCAGGATACGTCTCACAACTCTACTCCCCCTCTACATAGTGTAATGTTGAAAAATCCCTCTGTTCTCAAGTAATAGAACATATGAATGCCTACTGAGGGAATGTGTGTGTGGACTGTTATTTGGAAACAGGAACTATTGTTTTAAGTTCTGTATTGCTTAATTATTCATTATTTACTACTTTAATTATGTATGAAAAACCTCAGGTACTTCTGAATGTTCTTTAGGCAATTCAGACTCTAAGGCACGCTAAGAAGGTTACATAGTGAGGTGTCTCTTCCTTCCATTAGTCATAAGAGAAACATAAATTACAATTCAGCATATAATACTTTGCTTCTTCACACAATGATTTAAAGTCAATTGAGTACACTTACTTCATACTCAGCATATTTACTGCTGTACAAAACTTTCTCTCTCCCATAAAGAAAAGGCATCCAGGCACTTTTCTGAACAACAGTATTGTTGCACATTTTTTGATGAGGCTTTTTTTGAAAACATGTTTTACCTTTCTGTTGTTTACAAATTACTTTGGCAGTGATTTGGGAAAGCACTTAATATGTGCTGTTTCCTTGAACAGGGACTTTGCTTAAGTGCTTTTCTGAGCAGAATCTCATTCTCTTTATCTGTCCATTTACCTGAATTTAAAGTAGGGATTATTTTGATATCTCAAAACATTTTGAAACAAAGCTACACAAGAGCAGCATATAGCTCACTTCCCTCATCTCTCCATCCGCAACATCTACACTTCCAAGCACACCCTTACTCCATCCTTGTTTGCCACACTTGCTGGACAAGACACAGCACGTGCTGTGGTCATACAGGAACTATATATATTCTTTCTTTACTGACTAGCCAATAGACAGGTTAAGTCATTGGTCACTGGCATCTCTAGTCCAGTAAGCAAGCCTTACGTAGCTGAACCTTGCTTTTCGACATGCAGACTCAACCAACAGCTTGGTGACTGTAAGTGGTCGTTTTTCACAGCTCTGTTGAGAGAACATAATATCTGTGAAATCTTTTTCTCTGTTATAGAACTCATGCTGGCTAATGGGTTCACAGTTCTTTATGGTGCCTGACAGACAATGTGACCACAGAAACTTTGTTTCCTTATGAAGCCCGGGGGCAAAAACCAAAAACACGGATATCGAATTTATGAATATTTGTACAAAATTAATAACTAAAAAAGTAATGAATACTACCAAACTAATTTTATATGACTTACAGTAATGTTAATAATTTTTTTTCAGTGTTTGATCAGGTCTGGTAATGCTTTAGTCATCAAATTGCAGAGAGGTTTGCAGGATGCAGTTTGCAAAGCCGTTTCAAAGTGTTACTTTCCTTTAGTCTGCTTCTTGTCATTTTTAGAGCTGAGCAGCATACTTAATCTTGTTGATGCTGGTGATTGCATGAGGCAGCAGTTAAGATTTTAATATTACTTGTGGTAGACCTCTGTGCATAAAGATGAGCCTTAATCACTTTTGAATTAGTTCACTTCTCTTGTCAGCAAATATTCTCCCTCTTGGATGCCCTCAGACTACTCTACTCACTAACTGTCGTAGAATACAATTCTTCAGTTTCTGTGGATGCCTACAGTACTCTTCATTGCATTACTTTATTCAGCAAAATGCCAACAGCAATATCTTCTCCAAAAAGAGAGAAAAAGCCATGAAGAACAAGCTAATAATTTTGCACGTTTAAAGAAGAATCTGTTAATTTCACATAAACCATCAAAAAGAAAGAGCCACTAGAGGGAAGTAAATCCAATATGCTCAAAGAAAATAAAATGCTAGCTCCTCAGCTACTGTAAATTATTGCAGCTAACAGAATTTACAGCAGCTGAAGATATTGTTATATATTCTTAACAAAGATATGACAATTGAAGAAAACAATTTATGTATTTATGAAGAGGATACTGAGGGAGCTGGCAGAGGAGCTTGCCAAGCCACTCTCCATCATTTATCAGCAGTCCTGGTCAACCGGGGAGGTTCCGGATGACTGGAAGTTAGCAAACGTGACACCCCTCTACAAGAAGGGTCGGAAGGAGGATCCGGGGAACTACAGGACTGTCAGCCTGACCTCGGTGCTGGGAAAGGTCATGGAGCAGACCATCTTGAGCGCCATTATGTGGCACGTGCAGAACAACTGGGGATCAGGCTCAGCCAGCATGGGTTTATGAAAGGGAGGTCCTGCTTCACTAACCTGGTCTCCTTCTATGACAAGGTGACCCGCTTAGTGGATGAGGGGAAGGCTGTGGATGTTGTCTACTTGGACTTTAGTAAGGCCTTTGACACAGTCTCCCACAGCATTCTCCTGGAGAAGCTGGCTGCTCACAGCTTGGATAAGTGCGCTCTGCGCTGGGTTAAAAACTGGCTGGACGGCCGAGCCCAGAGAGTGGTGGTGAATGGAGCCAAATCCAGTTGGCGGCCGGTCACAAGTGGGGTTCCCCAGGGCTCAGTGTTGGGGCTGGTCCTGTTCAATACCTTTATTGATGATCTGGATGAGGGGATTGAATGCACCCTCAGTAAGTTTGCAGATGACACCAAGTTAGGTGGAAGTGTCAATCTGCTGGAGGGTAGGAAGGCCCTGCAGAGGGACCTGGACAGGCTGGACCGATGAGCCAGGGCCAAGTGTATGAGACTGAACAAGGCTAAGTGCTGGGTCCTGCACATGGGTCACAGCAACCCCATACAATGCTACAGGCTGGGGGAGGAGTGGCTGGAGAGCTGCCTGGAGGAAAAGGACCTGGGGGTGTTGGTTGACAGCTGCCTGAACATGAGCCAGCAGTATGCTCAGGTCGCCAAGAGGGCCAATGGCATCCTGGCTTGTATCAGGAATAGTGTGGCCAGCAGGACCAGGGAGGTGATAGTGCCCCTGTACTCGGCACTGGTGAGGCTGCACCTCGAGTACTGTGTTCAGTTTTGGGCCCCTCACTGCAAAAGGGCATTGAGGTGCTGGAGTGTGTCCGGAGAAGGGCAACGAAGCTGGTGAAGGGTCTGGAGAACAAGTCTTATGAGGAGTGGCTGAGGGAGCTGGGGTTGTTTAGTCTGGAGAAGAGGAGGCTGAGGGGAGACCTTATCGCTCTCTACAACTACCTGAAAGGAGGGTGTAGCGAGGTGAGGGTCGGTCTCTTCTCCCTAGTAACGAGCGATAGGACAAGAGGAAACGGCCTCAAGCTGCGCCGGCGAAGTTTAGGTTGGATATTAGGAAAAGCTTCTTCACTGAAAGGGTAGTTGGGCACTGGAACAGGCTGCCCAGGGAGGTGGTCGAGTCCCCATCCCTGGAGGTATTTAAAAGACAGGTAGACGTGGTGCTTGAGGACGCGGTTTAGTGGTGGACTTGGCAGGGATAGGGTAACAGTTGGACTCGATGATCTTAAGGGTCTTTTCCAACCTGAACGATTCTATGATTCTATGACTCTATCACTTCATGCAATATCTATACCAAAATATAAAAAGGTACTATGAACATGGGATAAACATGTCATGTAGGTATAATTTATTATACATCTAGATCTTTCATATTAAGACACACATCAAAAGAGAAAAATTATTTTAAACCAATATGTTTGGACTTCTGGTAATGCAGTCCTTATACATGTTAAGATATTTTTGTTTTGTTGTCACGTTATGCATATAATCTTGGATCTTTGTTTTATATGAACATGTGCACAAACCTGTAACACCATATAATAAGTACTGTACATTTCAGTATAATTAAGATTATAAGGAAAGATTGCAACAGTGAGTTTACTGTTTGGGGGTACAGCTAGAAAAAAGTGCAATATAAAAGTGATTATTTAGTGGTTTTGGTAAATATGGCAAAAGCAAAACTATAAATTGTTTACTAATAGCTGGCTAACAATAAAAATAAAAAGGTCACTAATTCTTTTATTCGAGAACTTCGATGTGATTTATAAACATTAATAAAGTCTCCGCAACGTTCTGAAGCTTTAGTTCTACAGCTTCCTTTTCTGAGGTTAGATACCCTGGCTTTCTCCATATCACTTCTTATTTATGACTAAAAGAAAGTCGCAAAAAATGTTTATTGTCCTCTCAATAATTTCCATCAACCAAAACTCCATTCATTTTCATCCATATTTCATATGACATTCTCTTTCTCTCTTTTACTTCTAAATATATAGTTACCGTACTTATGATTTTATAAAACTACACAGTTTGTAAGTCTACAAAAATGGTTTTATCTTTATAACTATATTTTATAGATGCCTCCATTTCATTTATTACAATGCTTTCTCCTGCAAAGCTGTCTTTTTATATCCAAATAAACTGAGAGATATTCTGGATATCTGGTCTTAAATTCTCTGAAGCCCTTCCCAACAGCATTTTTAGTGAAGTAAGAATTATAGGGAATGCAAGCAGCCTACACTCTAGAGTTTACTGTCAGTGTGTCACAAATTATCAAAACATTGGTCTTTTCCCTGGTTTGAGTAAACTGCAGTGAAAATCTATATCCTTAAACCAGGGACAGACAACAGCAAAAGACGTGTTTTAAAAGCCCACCACTTAAATACACATCTCAAGCTGTGTTCACACAGCTGTTAGTCCGTTTAAAAACAAACCATATCTCTGGTGACCTCCCCCTGTGCATGCTTGGTGACTTGCATTTAGTACAATGTAACATCTAAAAATAAGTATACACAGGGGTAGTTTCTGGCACCATATTTTTTTCCTTTAATTAGAAAGGAAAAGAGAGATACGGGTTCGCAACATGATACACAGTCCAAGAGCTTAAGGCAATTCTCAGTGCAAAGTATATATCATTAGGCATCTTATATAATTAGCTCTTCTGTTACCATCATCACATGAACAGTGAGTAGTTTTCACACTTTTTCTAATCCATTTTCATGAATATTATTAGTATTACCATTGTCATTATCATCATCACAGCAAGCTGTTAATTTTTGTATGCCCAAAGGCAAACAAGTCATTACTCATCAACAAAACTATTTGTCCCAGATACACAGGTAAGCAGATTTTTGCTAGGCTGATCAATGAAAGAACCCAGGGCCTTCCTACAAGTGGAACATAACAGGATCCTCCTGAACATTAGCACTTTCACTAAATACTTTCATGTTATCAAAGGTCGTCTACTCAAAACCGTAGTTTTGCCAGTTCAGTTCCTGTTCTACATTAAACACTTCAGCTACAGTTGCAATGTCACTGCACAGTAGGTGAAAAACATTTCTGGAACAAATGTCAGCAAGGGATAATTTTGAAATAACCTTCTCATCTACAGTAACACAAGCCAGAAGATAACACTGCTATACAGGTTGCTTTGTTGGTAACCTATGATGCTGTTCCCTGGCATACTAAGTATTTCTAAAGATGGAAGAGGAAAAAGTTGCAGAAATAAACAAAAATATAGAGTTTCCCATTTTTCTCATAAAGGTCAGCCTTGGGCATAAATTTGACCTGAAATGGGGGGAAGAAAAAGCTCAAAAACAATAATGCAAAGTGGACAATTAAAGGAACAAAAAAATCTATTAGTATACCTCACCTAAGGAAATGGCTCATACAGATGTTGAAAGATCTTACAGGGAAGCGTGCTGTATTAGTACTATGAAACATGGACGCTGAAGGAGGTGCGTTCACTTTCATTTCACCTTTGAATTGTGAAATTGCAAATAGATAACCTGTGGTGCTTTACTCTCTCAGAATGGAAATAGCAAGGACAGACTTGGAAAAGCACCAGACGCAGATTCCAGTTCTGATGAACCACTGATACCGTTAGTCTCAGGTAGTTAAAGCTTGCACTTAATTTTAAACAGGAAGATATGTTTTTGTACCCTGTATATTGGGGTTAAGGGCCAACTGCCAAAAGCATTTAATGCCCTCATCAGCAGAAGCTGGAAGTCCTCACCAAAAGCACTTAAAAACCTGCAATAATCTGCAAAACATCCTAACTTGCTGACCCAGACTTCCAAGAAACAAAATGATCCCCCTAATTAAGTGCATAGATGACAGGGGCACAGTAACAGACATGCAGTGCTGGGACTTACCATCTTGGTCTGTGGTAACCGTGATAGCTGTGAACTGCTTGGGAGAGAAACTCAGCTCCGAGACCCCATTCGTGGCTTCTATTTCGAAGGTGTAGTTCACATGTGACACAAAATCAAGCACTGTCACAGAGGAGTTGATGAGACCTGTGTGCCTGGGGATGAAACGGATACCTCCCCCACAAATCTCACACTGGCTGGCATCCGACCCACATTTCTTACAGATGACACTGTACGTGAGATCTTTTCTTCCTCCGGTATCACTTGGGGGGCTCCATTCCAACATGAGAGCTGTTTCATTAATGTTAAAAATTACATTCCTCGGAGCAGAAGGTGGCCCTGCAGAGAAGGAGGGGAAAGCCTGTTAAGCGACAGTTTTCTATTTTGGAGAAAAAAGACATGAAAAAATACATTAGTCTTAAGGCAATTATTTGCAAATAGAAACTAAAAGAGTTACATTTCAATAACAAATCCAATGGAAAAATTAAAAATTATAGAAATACTTACAATCCTGGAAAATTAAGCAGGAATAATAAATAGGTGAGATCATAAAAAGCTGAATAATCTAAATAAATTAGAATTAATTCAGAAGTAATTTAAGGCAACATAAAAATGACTTGGGAACGTCAAACCTAGACTCTATAGCACAAATTTGCACTAAATATCTCTTGATCTTGTGGGATACTGGGGTAGAACTTTAACCACAAAATTTATTTCCTTATTTTTTGTCTAGCAATGTAGGCTTTTCTGATACTTATAATCTTTGATGTTTTATATGAGTTAAATTGAATAATAAATAAATAACAGCTTTAGAATAACTACAAGAGGTAAAACTGTTTGTATTAGTTCTGCAGTGCCAGATATTTTTTCCATGCTTGACTGCTTATCCCCAGGGATTTCTTTGCTGCTGTTCATTAACAGAGTTAGGTGGCAACGGGCCAAGACTATTTGGCACGAGAGACAATTTACAAGTTTTTTCTTTCCCTCCTGGCACCTCATCAGCATCAGTGTATCAGTGAAGACGTCAACCTTTCAAGCTAAAGATCTAAAAGGATGGCTGCAAATCAGGAGAAAAAATGATTCTTGAAGGCTGTGGGGAGGGATGCAAAGATAGTAGCAGCAGGCAGAGTATAGGAAAGCTCTCAGCTAGCAAGCAGGTGGTGAAGCTCTCTGTGTACTGTCAGATGAATCATGAGTGACCGTTATCCATGGATCCCACAATAGTCAAGGTATGTCCAACAAGTTTTCAGCTGTTATGATGACTTACTGTGTAGGATCACAAGTAAATCACCTGAGGCTTTATATACCACCTTCCACAGTCTGATGGAAGAACTTTACCACCTAATGATTTTTCAGATAGGAATTAGTGAAGGGGTGCAGGAAAGGCAGAAATCGCTAAAGGAAGTCCGAATAATCTCATTTCTTATTATATTTTTCTTCCACTTAACATATTTCAAACAAGCACTTCCAGACACGTGTTTTCAAAAGCAATTTGTATATAGACCCAAAATATGCCCACAAAAGAAGGGTTATTTAAAAGAAGGGTAGATGTGGTGCTTAGGGACATGGTTTAGTGGTGGTCTTGGCAGTGAGAGGTTAATGGTTGGACTCGATGATCTTAAGGGTCTTTTCCAACCTTAATGATTCTATGATTCTATGAAAAATCATGTAAGAAACACAGATTTGGCCTTATACTCCAGGTTTTCATATATGTATGATGACTGTGATAAATTCAACTGGCGATCTCTGCAGTTTTTTCAGGTGAATGAGTTGAATATGCATTGTATTCCCAGCTCCCGACATAAAATCACAGTGTACATGGATTGCTTAGCCAATGGTTAGCAGAACTTTGAAAAGTTTCAGCTTGCTTTGCAGCTTTTCATGATTTATACAGCCTGCCAGCAAGACTTAAGTATACAGTTTTGATTAAATAATGTTCAAACTTTGAGTGAGCTTTTCATTACTTCAGGGCCTCTCAAGCAGATTGAAAGACTATATAAAACATTTGCAAATGACATCAGCTAATTCTTACAGAGTATTTCACCAAATTGAATGGTACAGTAAATCTGAGAGAGTCAGATAATTAAAATATCATAATGTCCTTTATAAAGACTTTAAGACAATGAGAGAAGAACTAAACAAACAAACAAAAATAAATATTGATCAACACTCTTGTAAATTCCAGTTCAACAACTTGTAGGATGAGGGCAAGACCTTCTGCCCAAGGGATGGTCAGACAAATGGAGAGAACTTTGCCTTAGGAAGGAAAACAAAATATCAAAGCTCCTCCCAGCATTTCAAATATAAATCAGGATCTCAAATCTCAGAAAAAAAATACCACTTCTTTCTAATCGTTCAATTCTGTTATTTCTTTCTTTCCTTATATCTGCAATTACTACTGCACTGATAAGCTGATTTGATTTTCAGACTTTTAGCTATTTATCTGACTGAACAAAATGTAGTGATTTAGAAAATCAAGCGCATGACTGCCCCTACAACTGAAATAAATCCATTTATTCAAGTTCTTAATTCTTGAAGATGACCCTGAATACTAAAATGGACTATACTTTAACAGAAAACATTACTATACCTTACATTTTACTAAAAAACTATAGTAGTAAAAATCTATATAGTTGTACCTACACATAGCAGCAAGAATGAATACTAACTTTAATGAAGGAAAGAGGCAATAATAGTTGCAGAAAAAAGGTCACTATTCACCAACATTTGTAATTTTACATGATGCTATTTGTTTACTTATGTGGCATAAATGCTGGTATAAAAGCTGGAATGTTTGAAAAGGGGAAAAAAGTTTGTATGGCATGGGAGCAATGATGTGAACCAATAAGGTTTTCTGTGAACTGTAGTTGAACATTTGAGTTGCTTTTTTTTTTCTGACATTTATTTGTAACTTTAAATAACTGAGGCTATGTTTTCATTAAAATGATTTTTGCCCTAAAGTAAATGATGAGTTAGCTGCTGGATTTGAAGCACTTGGTAATTAAAATATTTGGAGGTGTCACATTGCTTTGCATTTTTTTAGTGGACAAAAAAGTTTAAAATATTTTGAATGTGTGAGTATTTATTCGTATATCTATCTGTGCAGAGTGAGTTCATCGTTAGCAGCCAAAAAAGACCCTGGCAGTAAAGACCACTTATTTTTCAGCATATCAAGGAAGTATTTAGCTGAACGGTATGTGGCTCATTTGTACTGAAGATCAATATTTCTGGAACCCATCAGATGAAAACTATTTTTGTAATCTGTAATTTTTATGGTCACAGAGAATATTTTGAGTATTTCCTTCCTGGTCTTTGACTGGGACCTTGTGGTAAGTCTAACATTGAAGCATCTGAAATACTGTCATATGTAAGTATTTCTAAATGCAACCTGTTAACAAAGGCTAATTATATTGATACATCATTTTCCAATGGTGTGGAAAACAGACGAATTACAGCCTTGAAGATGCTGATGTGGTCCAAAAGCCCCTACAACCTTCGAGTGTCTCAGATTTACAAATCTCTAAACTTCCCATAAAATTATTGTAAGGTTGATGGTTCTAGCTACTCTGGAAAACATTCTGAGATCAGAATAAGCTAAAACTAGCACAGATTACTTCAGCTTCAGTTCTTATTATTTATGTGCAGAAGACAGGAATAATTATGTTTCCTCTAAAACCTGCTGTGAGAATTAAATAATGACTGGTGTTAACAAATTCCCCCTGTTAAAACCAACAAGGGGTTTTAGGAATATGGAGGATGAGCCTTAATCACACTTACATATGTGCATAACTTTAAGCGGATCAGTAATCCCCTTGAAATAATTGGTAATACTCATGCACTTAAAACTAAGCATGCGTGTAATTGCTCGAAGGATTGGAGCCAATGTTTTAAAACTGGCTCAGGGTTTTTTTATGTTACTTCATCAACTTTGGCAGGCCAAAACAGGAATTAATGTGAATCCGGGCAATAGGAGAGTTTTGTCTGGCTTTGTCAATTTTAATTTTCTACCAGATTTCTGTTATACTATATGTAGATGGCATCAGTAGAAGAACCAATATAGTAGATAAAATACACTTTTTTTAAAATTTATTTTTTATTTGTACTAGAGAGTAAAGGTTGTTATGTTCATGATTTGGGACTTAATCCTCAATTGTAAGAGAAAACATGAATTATTGTACATTCACATTTCAACGAATAGGGAGAACATTATCACTTATGTTATGGGTGTCTGAAAGTATATGACTGTCCGCCTGCAAACACTGAAAAAAATCTCAGACACCCTTCATACTCAAGGCCCCTCATGCCAATTTGCATGACGATTAAATAGCTTTTTAATTGCTGTTAAATTATGCCAGTTAAACTGTGATTTCATGCAAATATTAAGCTGTAATGATATGCAGTGAATCATTTACTAAGATTTAGAACTTGGAACAAAGAGAGACAATTAATTCTAATCCTCAGATTCAGCTAAATTATGTGTCACTGGGCTTTTATGAATGTGGCCTGATTGCTTTGTTATCATTTATAAATTATACAAAGATTATTTGACACATTGGAAAAACTTGGCAGCAATAAGCCTTCTGCAGACATCTGTGTGCAAAGCTCTCAGGGATTTCCTTATATTGATTTTTAAGGAAAACAAGTATACTGGGGAAAATGATGGATCCCTTCCTCACAGCAAAATTCATGACTTTGGATTTTATGCAAAAGAGTAAAATACAGTTCAGATGGATGAGCATTAAAAACAACCGCAGCTCTTCTGCTTCTTAGATGAAACACAGCCCAAGTGTGAGCAATGTCATTTGCTTCATTTACAAATTATAACATAAGTAGTATTTCTACATTCTCTGTGGAGTAGACTGGCATTGATATCTTATGGAGAAGCAGGCCCACTCCAAAAGCAACAGAACCAAGTTGATGCCTCATACAGTGCTTCACACCTCATCTTGCTTTGTGCTGCAGAAATCTAGTGAGGGCAATGCAGTATTTTAAACACTACAGAGTGATGACTGTCTGGAAAAAACTTTGTTGTTTTTTAAGTGAGAACTGTCCATTATCAACTATTGGAGTCTTAGAAGTGTGTGGTATTTGACTACTGACTTTACAGCAGAAGGGCAAAAATTAAGCATCGTCTTCTGAGAATACTCAGAATCAGCATCTGGCTGTGTCTCTTGAGTTCATAATTGCTTTTTGATACACATACATACATGTAGCATAGATAAGTAGTGTCAGTTGATGTAGAATGCCATATTACGTTTTTTCCTTTTCAGAATCACTTACTCTTTTTCTGTGAGGCAGGAAGGAAGAATGGAAGCCAGTGACTGCAAACCAATGCTCCAAGTCTGAGCGTAATGATAAATTGCAAACAAGTATAGATATAAAAATAAGAAGAGAGGCAGTAGAGTCAAAGTCTTCAAGCATGTTGCTTGATTTTGCTGCTGGAATACAGTGTTGACTCTTAAAAATAGAGGATGCAGTTTGTGGCAGAGGTTATTGAACAGAGCATAAGTTTGTTGGGTTCAAAATTGTTTAAGCATAACATGAAAAGAGATGCATTCAGACTCAGACACCCAATATAAGCCTGCCTGCCCTTGAAAAGATGGATCAATTTATCCAATTACATTATAGTGGCAAATGTTAGAGTTTACGTACAGAGTAATCAGACAGGGGATTAGATATGATGCTATTTGTTGCTCACTGTGTATGCCGAGAGATCACCGATAGAGTACTCGCATATGGCAGAGAAATAAAATAAGGAGAAAGAGTAGCAGCAAGAGATTGATAACAAGTGCCAATCAAATGAAAAAGGCTAGGATAAAGAGATTAACAATATATCCTAATGTAATTTTCATTCCTCTTATTAAAATGAGATTTCTATTATGCTTTTCTGCAAAGTGCACACTCTTCTTTTACAAAATACAGTTACATGAAGTAAAAATGGTAACTGTACAATTTTGGAAAAGCATACACTATGCACTTTCACAGAATTAATGAAATTAGATTTGAAGCTCATCTTGAAAAAAGTGGATGCCTGAAGCTAAACTCTTAATTTCATAGTCTCTTAAATCAAGGTCCTTATTTTCCATAATGCTGCATATGCAAGTTTTCCAGTACTAAGGAAAAATTCTGGAGTGAGGAATACTGTCTAACCCTACACAGGAATGAAAAGAGAGAGAGAATAAAATATCTACCTATCTTAGTCATATTGCTTTGCAGGACTTGGGGAAGCAAATAAAATAGGTATGAATACAGTTAGTTCAAAATGTTTGAATATGAAGAAATTTGTAAGGGGAATCCACTGTTCATTCTGTGTTTAATTCAAGAACAACTCTTATTTAAAAAGTCACAAGAAAAATTTTTAATCTCTTATGTCACATCTCACACGTCAGGATACAAATTTGCAAATGAGCATCAAAAATGCAGATCTGCCCCAAAAGTAGTTATGCAGAAAAGGCATTTTCTTACTGCACAGCCTTTTCTCTCTATTTAGTCAAATTGGCTAATTTTTTCCCTAACTTTTCAACTCCTTTTATTACAGTAAAGCATGACAGTTTTGAAGGAACAATCTAAATTCTACTCATATCCGTATCTTTGTTTATTAAATTTAAATTAGCCACATCTGCATGGACCCACCAAAGGCAGCGAGGTTGTATTTATGACAGAAACATAATTTTAATAACCGAGAGAATAATTTGAAAGAAGTGGGGCTAAAGATATCACTTAGGGAATAATTTGGCCTGCTGACTCTTCATTACTGATGATGTGCAAGAAGAACACAGTCTGCCTGTCAAGAGTCTCAGTGTCATTTGCAGAGCTGACAATTAGTGAAATAATCATCATTGTAGGTATAAGATGAATACATCTGCTGTTACAGTCAATGAAGTACTGATACCTTGCAGTCTAGGCTGAGTGAGAGGCAATGCATGGTAGCATTGAACCAAGAGCAAGCCAGAAACTAGAATGTGGTTCACTGTCTCCTTTATTTCTTATTTCTCCCAAGTCAGGGTGAGACGGGGCACTGGTACGTCTGTTGTGATTGATTTCTTCCCTGCCTCCACTCACTGGGTTGCTTTGGCTGACATCCTCAGCAGGAGCGGAAAGGTCTGGCAGCAAGTTTTCCCTGACAGTTTTCAGCCAAAGCAGCTCTCAGCACCCCACTTTTGTTGGGAAAGCACCGAGGTGTTGTAGGTACCTGCTCCCTGATGCCACAGGGCTCTCATGCTCCTCCCTACCTTATCAATACTAATGGGTAGCAGGGCTTAAAATTGTGCCCTGAAAGATAATTATGGAAACATAATGGATGTATGAGTAATTTTTTCAGAGAAGAACTGTCTTTTAGAGATGAAAAATCAATGACTTATAAATAATATGGAACCACATCTGCATAATGCATGAGTGAAACCATCTTTCTAAGCATGAAAGTGTCAAGAGTGCCTGGGACATGCGTTAGTTCTGTGGGTAAGTTTTTAATGGCCTGTGCTTGGGGCACTCATTTGAGTGGAATTATTTGTATTCACCATTTTCCTGTGGGAAGTCTAGAACAACATTGTTTATTCCCTCACATATTTTGTGCAAAAAGATAGGCCTATGTGCCTTGCTGCAGAGTGTGCTGACAGCAGATTGCGTGTGTTGGACTGGGGTGCCTCTCTGAACCCTATGTCCCTTAAGTAGCTGGAGGCTGGGATTTACCCTTCCCACCTGAAAACCCTGTGGTTACATTAGATGACTTTCTGCTAAGTGCCTTGGATCTGAGGAACCCTAGTTTTGGTGACCATCACTCCCATTTAGTAGATGGACAATGTCTTGTTCTGCGTAATGACCTCAGGATTACAGAGTGCCTATAACTTTGTAAATCAATTCCAAATTACCTGGTATTTTCCCAGTTTGCCCAGTATAGTGCCATTTGGAGGGACTAGCATGAGCACAGGAAGTAGTTCAATTCTGCTAGCGTCAGCTCAGTTATTTTTACATGGTGCTGCCTTACATAGTGTAAACATACCAAAATTATGACTATACACTGATGGTTATTGCAGCAGTACTTTGTTTTCATGGTTTTCTCTCTCACGCTTTTTGTATACTTAGTCTGTTAAAATACTTCATGCATTTAACATGATAATTTTTTTAGAATTCTCTTAACAAGAGGACTGTGCCAAAAAATGTACTTGAATCAAATCCTCCACCAAAAGAGCTAACAAGATGCTACACAGAAAACTAGGTTTCTTAGAAAATTTGCCAACAGGTTTTAATCGCCTTTATTAAGTAATAGGATTTATATGCAAGTACAGTATTTCACCCAAAGATTTTTAAATGCTGCTGTTTGTTCCCAGTTTTGAGATTAAACAGATATAGTTGCTTTCTGATCAATAAATGAATCCCTGTGAGTAATGAATCACATATGAAAATCTATGAGAAATATTTCATTAAGTGAAAAGAAAATTTATGCTTTATGTTTCCAGACATAAGCACATTGATCAAAGTAATAAAAATCTCTTCTCAGTCAGAATTTCTGCCCCTAGATTGCAGGGCATCAGTTTGTCTTAATGACAAATTTAGGTTAGTCAAAAATCACAAAATGTTGTAGTTTAAAAATTATCAAAAAATCTGAAGAATTTTCATTATCACAGTTGTATAAGAGGGAATAACTGTTGGAACAAGATGACATGCAAGAGAGTTTAATTATATCTCCTTCTGATTGGATACATATTTTTTCCTTTCTTTTTATGATTTTCTTGTGTTTTTTTAGAGAGTTTAGTTTTTATTCAATTGTGTTGGAACACTATTTGTCTTATAATTTTAATTTAAATCTGGGGAGACAGCAGAGTACGTCATATCAGTTTTTTTCATTATGTGACTCCTCAGTCTTTTGAAAGTTTTTGTACAAGCGTATTTTCGTGTATTTAAACTACATACTAGTAGTTAAAGCTCAACTTTGTTATCTATATGACAACGATTACATACTTTGTATTATCTCTCAGAACTACAAGTTAAAAAGTCACCAAACTAAAAAACATGTCAGTATTCTTAGGGATATCTAGACTAAATAGAAACACGTTTGAATTTTGATTTTAAAAATCTCTTTTGGTTATCTTGAATGGGATTCTTCACAAAATGTACAAATTCATGCCTTTTTTTTAAACACAAAAATAAATAAATGAAGTACAGAAGAAGAGAATTGCAGATACTGATACTGATCAGACTTACGGGTACATGCCATAGTTGGTGGGTCCTTCTCAGCTCTGAAGTAACCTTTCTCACACTGACAGACAGAAGTTGCTTCTACGTAAGTTGAACTGTGTGGAGGGCACTTGGAGCACTTTACATTTCCAGCAAATGCTTTATAGAATCCAGGCCTGCAAGCTGCAAAAAAAGAAAATAAGTTTCATTAATAGAAGCAAGTTTTGGTCATAAGTAAAATCTGTTCCATGCAGTTATAATGCACCTTCTTTCCTTTCCAACCTATATATATATATGATATTTTGATCATACACTTCTTCATATTTTTTATTTTGGTATATGATATAGACTTAAAAAAAAATCTTTTCTTGGTTTATAATGGAAAATCATTAAAAGAGACAGCTTCCAAATTTACAGACAGTCCTCACTGCTGCTTGAAATTGTTATCTAGACAACTTCACTAATACCACTAAACAAAAGCACATTATCTATGCTTTATGTAGGTTCCATCTGTTAATAAGAAAGAGTGAGATAACTTCTTATCTGCCAAAGCTATTTATATGGCTTCCTTATTTAAGTAATGGAGACTTGCAATACTTAATGTTTACCCTTACAACATCTTGATGAGACAAGGATGACATCCTTATATATTTATAGATGCGTCTGACTTGCCTACAGTCTCCTGAGAAGCCTCTGACAGAAGGGCCACATCAGCTGGGTCCTCTGCACCCTGTTGACATGAGAGGCTGGGAGGTACTGCTATAACCACCTTCAGAGAGGTAGGAAGGAGATCCTGATACCCTCTAGCACAAACTACCTCAAGCCTGAGGCTACTCTTAATTGTGTCAGGAAACAACCTGGATAGCAGCTGCCCTGGGGTGGGGGATGTTGGGATGGTCAGAGCTCAATGTGCCCTGTTACTTGGAGCAGGCATCCCTGCCGTTCTTAACCACAGCACAACCTTACGTGCCTTTTCGCTGTCCTTTAAAGCAGAAATGATTCGTTAAAATAAATCTTATCATAAATCTGCCAGGTTTGCATTCTGAAATACTATTTTAAAACCATCCTCAGACTTCATCACACATGTTTAAACAGAGATTTCTTTTTTTCTCCTGTCAGCTACCACATTTACACGTGCCAGCATATATTGCAGTTACTGTCTTCCGGCTTCCCAATCCGAAAACAGAACAAAAAAAAAATGAAAGAGCAACTCAAACATGCATACACTGTACAGACTCATAGGCCTTCTGACTCCTCCAGCAGTACGATGGAAACCATTGCTATAAATACAATTTCGAAGATCCATGTGGCTTTTTCTCATTTTGACATATTCAAGACTATTTTCTTTACATTGCTAGAGAAACTAGGCAGTACTTCCTTCTCTTGTAATAAGAAAAAATAACAATATTAAAATGAGGTGTTCTTTAAAAAGTACCCCAAGGTATGCATTTTATGGATTCACCGTCAGTTCACATTAAGTGAGTTATTAAAAAGTATTAACTCATAGATAACATATACACAGATCAGTTTTGCTTCTGATTCCAAAGGACTTGCTCGATATAAAAGCAGTTTCATTAGTAGCTGAGGGAAAAGGAGTGAGAAGATGGGACTGAAAAAGATAACAGTTGATTGCCTATCAGAATCCAAGAGCCAATTTTTCAAATGTAATTTTAAAAGCTTAATTTTGACCCAACAATTTCAGCAGTTCTCCTCCCAGTGTATTCTTCTGACCATGCTGAATAGACCTTAGGAAGGAATCCTGCCTTGCTGTCACTGACTGGGTGGAGTGGGTGGGGAAGTATTTCTGGTGTTAGAGATAAGAGGGGTGGGAACAGCAGGGGTTTTCCCTTTGAAAGAAGGTTACTGGTCTGATACAATTGTGGTTATAATGAGTGGTAATTTTCTACCAGCAGGTTTGGTGCATGGAAGAAGGCAGCATTGTAGATACAGGCTGTAGGCACTGACTCCTCTTAGCTTTGCTGGAAGGAAGGAAGAGAGGAGGTATGGCAAAATCAGGGAGGGGTGTTACACTTGCCTGCTCCTTTCTTTTCTCATGCACAAATCCTGCCTTGGCTTATCTAAGGATGAATATTAAATTCTTGCTTTTAATAGTTACCTTTCATACACATGATGCGATACAAAGAAGTTTGTGATTTGAGTTGGCAATTCCAGGTTACAGTTTCAGTCAAAGCAAAATAAGTGATCTTTAAAATCCTTATTACTTCTGAAATTCATGTCTGTCAGTTCTGAAATAATTCCTTCTTCCCTTCTGTCCCCCAAATGACAAACCACTTTGGATCAAAAGAAACATAGCAATCTCCTTCAATAGAAATATTTTGTTTAAACTTCAAGCAGTTCACTATTCCAAAATAAAACTCAAGGAGAAGATTCACTTCCAATGTAAAAACAGAAATGTTTTATTCTGAAATGGTATTCTGTAACGTATTTAAAGCAGTTACAGTTTTGCTATGGTATGTCTCTTAAAAAAAGCACATATATACTCATGGAAAAGATGGGAAAAAAAAATAATGGGTGAATAAGTGGATTACTTCTTGCGAAGCCAACCCAAATACGTTTATCCATTAAGCCAGATATGTACGACAAATTCTGAGGCAGAGAAAGATAATCAGGGAAGTTTTCTATGGATAAGTTTACAAAACTATTGATAACCTGCTCCCTGTCCAAATGTAGAATGACACAACCATGACTATTATACACTTGCAAACAAAAAACAGCCCTTCATAAACAAGATAAAATAACAGAAGCTGAAAATCCCCAAATGGTCACAAGCTTGGGATCAGTGCTGATTGCCAACATTCAAGGTGAAAGGAAATAAACTGTTACTTTACCAAAATCAATGAATATGCAGCATGAGTCAGAAATACAGCACTTCAGCTACCATACATATCTAAGCTTAGACTCTACTAACAAATATTGTGTTTCATCAGCATAATTAACAAAAACAACTGCTAAATTTACCATTTTCCACAGAAAATTTGCAAGCACTAGAGTTTTTAAAAGCTCATTTAGGAAATGCCTCAACTGCTATGATTTCAGAAACATATCTCCCTCTGAAGAAAAATAATCTCTGTTCCTTCGGCCTTAGGTGTCTTCATGGAGCTTAAGGCTGTATAAGACCACTGTAAGCCAACTGTAGCTCACAGCAATTCCAATTAAAATTTACAGGAAAATTGCACAAAGGAGTCAATGGTATATGCATTCCATTGTGATTTCTGACTTATGCATAACATTTTGTAAAACTGAGGTTTGTAAATGTTCTGCTATGAGATCGCAGATTGCATTACTGCATGTAAATCACTGTGTGTGACTGCAGGTTGTGATATCAAACCATACACAAGCACTAGATGTTGTATTCAACTTTAGAGTCCTAAAGTCACATGTTATGTAAAACAAGAATTAGAACACGACTCCGTAAAGGAATTAATCAATAGGCTTACTTACATGTTTAACGTTAACCAAGTTCCTCAGATTTTGCCTAGCTTCCTGTTATTTCTATTGTTTATTCTCCTGTGGCAGTTTCAGCCACACAGAATTACTTAGTGCACAAAACGCCTGATGGGCAAATCAGAAACTCAGAAACTTTTAATTATAAATGGACTGTGGTTTTGTATTTGGAGAAGGAAATAAACCATCTTTCCGATGCAAAATCATACCCTATGTAAATATATTACAAGTAAGTTAAAAGTTTTTCCAGATGTTTATGTACGCAGAAAGCTTCATTTTGTATGGGTTGGTAAATCAGTATTTTCAAAGTGTTTCTCATAATATTTTCTTCACTCAGCTAATAGTTATTGCATCTATAATTTTCACAAATGATTTGTGCATAGATTACTGTAAACTAAAATTTAAACTATGAAAAGCTGCCATCTGAAAAAGCTTCTAATGATGACTATTCAAAAAAACCTAAAGTTTGTTTTTATGTTTGTTACCACAGAGTATTTTTTTTCTAACTTCCAAATCACTGGGAGGCATCCTATTTTCCCCAACATTATCTAACAGAAGTGGCTTTGTGAGTTACTAATTATATGAACTGTATGAGATTTGACGTTTGTAAAGCCTGGGGGAAGATTATATATTGGCTTAATGGTTAAGTAATTAGCAGGGTATCTGAATGAACAATTCAAAGACACTAAAGTTTTCTCCAATGAAATATGAGAGATCATGCAGAGAATCACTGATAATTTAATTGGCTTCATAAAAGATAACACATCTATAAATGTGCTTTACTACAACTTTATCAGGATTTGACTATGAGGTTTTTAAACTATAGAAACTTTGTAATTAATATAATTTTCCTTATTTAATGTTTATGGCATTTAGTTTTGTTTGTATTATACATAAATGCATATGAAGACAAATTAACGCTATGCAAAGCTCTGGTGAACTCTTAAAGAAAGTGATTCATGGCTTGCTAGCCTCCCAGCCTGGGCAGAGAGTGGGAGAAGGCATTTACCAAGCAGCTGCAAAACAGGTTGGCACTGTTGATGTTATTTGCAGAGGTACTGAAGCAGACTGGAGAAACTTTAGAGGTACATTGTACGCTTACTACCTAAAATGGGATACGACTTTAGCTGTTCCAAATGGGATGGTATGTGCGTGGTGTGAGATGCTGTGGGAAGCCACCCTTCCCTGTGCACGGCTGCACAGTTGGTCTATGGCCATTACCATCCCTAAGGGCCATGAGCCTATCCCCCTGCCAGGGCTTTGGCTGTGGGGGCTGAGGGCCAGCTCAGAGGCAGTGCAGCTGAGGGTGGCCCCATCCTGCCAGGGCCATGGGGAAAAGCTCCCTGACAGAGTGGTTGTGAGGCCAGCCCCTGCCTGTGGGAGCTGCTTTTGGCTGAGGGCTTGGTACCTACCTCGGCTACAGCTCTGCCGTGGCACACAGCCCTGCCCTGCCTGGCCATGGGCCCTGCCGAGCTTAGCCCACCTGTGGATTGACATCCTGGCCCAGCCTCTGCCTGTCCCCATCCCCAGGGAGGTGTGCCTGATGCTGGGGCTACCCCTGGCTGCCCCCCAGCCCACCCTGCTCCCAGGCTGAGGGTGACCAACGGCCCAAGATGGTGGGACAGGCCCTGGCTGCCAGGCCCTGCCTGCCTGCCCCTGGGGAGCGCCTACCACTACTGGCCCCCAGGGAGGTGCCAGCCCCCGTGGTGCCCCAACAACCTAAACCAATAACTGGTTAGATATTATAGCAAGTACAGAGAAAGCCATACTTCACTGAGATCCACCTGGGAAAGTGGACACATTTCCAAATTCAGGGGAAGGCAGACGAAGGCTGACCTGTGTCTAGGCTGGTGGGCCCCAGGGCCTAGTCTTGCAGCATTATTCAGGCAGTGAGGAGTGAAAACTTCATGTCGTGCTGGATGGGACAGTATTTTTAAGGATCTTTTGAATTTCCCAGTCCAGTAAACAAGGTCATGGGTCGATTACTACAAAATGCAGTTGTGGGCTTTCTTGCAGAAGAGTCTCTACTGCTCGAGACTGCAAGACTGTTACTGCCATTAAGTTCTTCCCCAGCCTGGGTGGGGTATGATGTGTAGACATGAAATCTAGAAAATGCAAATGTGGTGCTCATCTTCGTGGTCATAAACCTTGTTGCTTTAAAAAAAGGGGGCATTTTCACTGCTCTGTGGGAGCATGTCATTGTGAAAGAAAGAAGTTGGTTCCAGTTTTCAGCTGTTTCAGTTTTACAACATCTGAATCAACCGTTATGAAGTTAGTTGAAGTAATGGGAGTCCAAAGCAAACTTAGGAGCAACTTTTAGGTATGTCTGACACTTGTTGGTCTGTGTGTGGGAAGCCATTTCTCATGAAAATGGGATTTTTATAGCTTGCTGAGAACTCATCAATCAAACTAAAATAGAGAAGACTCTGTTGTCATTTACAATGAATGGCAACCATCAGGAGCTGTGGAAGACGTGTTTTAATCTTTCTGAAACACATAATTTGCTATGCTTTTCCACCTCATACATTTTTTTAATTTGCTTACTGAAACCCACTAATGCACTATGAGCTGACATCTTTCGTATTTGTTATATTCTGCCAATTATTCCAATTTTAAAGCCCTCTTAGCCTTCTGATATCTGATCACTTTATAAAAAAGGCAATCCAATAAGGCCCGTTCTATTCTATCACAGTGCAGAAACAAGGAACTATAATATTATTTTAACCAAGTTATATTTTAGTAAAAGTATATAGAAAAGAACAAAGAAACATATAGAAAAGAACAAGAGAAAAGAATGTAACAAAAGAGGCACACTGTATATTACAAAAGGCAGAATACGATCACAAAGTCAAGATTAGGATATTACAGAATTAGGACAATGAAGCTACGATGACAACCTTTGAATGTGAGTACTATCTGATTAAGTAATTTCATGTCTTTTCTTTCTTCACGTAATCCTTGTTTTATTCAGGTCGTGAACAGACTGTGAGAAAAGAGAGGGGATTCACTTTGGGTCATGTTCCAACTGATAGTGAGACTATGGAGGAGGAGTTCCCAGAAACATGAGGCATCATGAAGAACCCACTGGAGGAAGACGAGCCACGATAGGTTATAAATTATGGAACATGCTGTTTAGTTGAAACCACAAGAATAAAAGACATCGTCTATCAAGAAAGCAAGGCTCTAGTTTGGTTCAGTTCCTACAGGTGGTAAGGAGGAGACAACAGAAACCCCTAGGAAACCTAGTGACAGAATGACCTAACATAGGGGACAATAGACTGATTTTCCTTTTTGTTTGCAGTAAATTTGATGGATTATATTTCTGTGTGCTTCGGCGTGCACTTAAATGCATCTGTGTTTGTATGCTCCAGTCAATCTCTTCTCTTGCCAATATCTTCTGCTCTCTAATATTTCTATTCTTTGAGGTGGAGAACAGATAAGAGCATTACTCACACCCTTGACTTTGGAGACAAACAAGGGGAGAGGAAAGAAAAAGAGGCCAGGCATAAGGCTGCCTCCTCAAATATAACTACACAATGAAGATAGGTAAATGAAATTAAATGTTCTTTCTCCTTGTGATAATTATTTTTTTTCCCCAGTGACTTATTTTCTGTCAGTCCCGTATTTCAATATTCTATTGAGGTTGTTTATTAGAATGATTAGAAGAAATGACAAAAGAGGTAATTGGTATATATCAAACTATTTTCAGTTCACATCAATGCAGTTTTTCTCTGTATAAAACATTAGTTGCAATACAATAAGTTGAGCAATGATTCAGGTCACATACCATGTTTTTAAAGAATCTGTGGTTTATCCAAAAAATTCACACAGACAAGGAGAACAGTCAATGATATTAATTTTATCACTGCCTGTCATCCTAGGTACAATTCAATAGCTCATCAAAGAGCTGGGATCTGTACTACACAGCATAGATGAATACTATTCTGCACTTCTTAAGGTGCTGTCAGCTACTTCTTAAAGACTTTTAAGTTGGCAACTAAAGACTTCTGATAACAACAAAGAGAAACACCTTGTTTGCAACTGAGGTGACTCAAATAGCTTTTGCAGTGTGAAAACAAACTTATCATATAAAACTTCGCTTTTCGCATACAGAGCAATAATTACTTAGTGGCTTAAGATGCTTTTTGTATTGCTGCTGGAGACTACCATTGCCTAGTAACAGAAGGATTTTCAAAGATCTGGGAGGAAGGCTGTCTGTCCGTATTCTGGCTTCCCCTTAACTTACAGGCAAGACAGAGACAAGTGACAGTGTAGGAATAATACATGTAGCTGGTGCTCTTTTCTTTCTTAATCACAAGCAGAATGATACCTTCACAGGTTGTCTACCCATTGTATTTGTCACCTTATTTATAGATTTTTTCCTGTAAGTGTGTATTCTATATTGTTAACCTCTTCTTTAAAAAAATCTTGACTAAGGACTCATTTTTGTACTTTCAAAAAAATAAAAAAGAGCATCCTAAACACTTTCATATAGACTAGAATTTAAGAATATGATTCTAAATGCATAGGTACTACTCAAAGAAAGAGATGAAAAATGTTTTCAATACTGATAAAATTTTGTTTTTCACTTAATTCTTAGGACTAGCGGAATTATTTTTTCTGAAACTACTATAGTAAATGAAATTTACTACTGCAACAGGTAGATAGCAGATAAGAATGTTTCAGCATGAATGAATACAAAATTGGCAAAATCATACGCAGCTGAAAAGAGGCTCATTTGATTGGAAATATGAAGCATTGAAACTACAAATCAAGACCATATCCATAAAAATAAAAGCTATTCATTATACAGGCTACACTGCTTTACAGAGGGTCTGCAACCTTTTAAAGTTACCCCTTAAACACATTTTAAAACTGTACCGATGAGTCAATACAGTCAAATTTTTAGAGAAAGTTGCTACATTGAAACTTACTGCAACTTATTGCGTGTGTGTGTTTAGCTCAGATACACCTTCCTAAAAGGGGACCCAGTGATGACTGTACAGTTTCATTTTGTTAGGCCCTTTTATGTATGTCTGTATAAGCTTCAACAGTGAAAAACAAACACAGGCTAAAATCAAAACAAAAGCAGCTTTCATGCCACTTAAATATGTCTGGAAGAAATTAGTGATTATCCTCTGACTAGTGAAGATGTGTCAGTGATTTGAGAGAAACATATTTGTTTCTGGCATCTGAGTCAATAAAAAGCTACCTAGGTAAAAACCAGAAGGTATTAGAATGGGAAGACTCCAGTTTTTAACTGCACAGAGACTGCACTTCCACATTACTGCAGCATTGCATTACTGGCATTATTACAAGGAACCAGTATTAAAAAAACCACACATGACCTTTGCAAACTTTGATTCAACATTTTCAAGCAGGACCACTAAAGCTGTTTCACTATTTATAGTGGCAACGATCTCCGATTCCTCCACGCAATGAAAACCCATGTGCCTAAATATAATGTACATGGCCATAAAAACCTCTTGTTAATTGGTAAAAGTGGTAAAGGCAGAATCTAGCCCCTAGTTTCCATAGCTATTGCTGATCTCTGTCAGCAGTTTCTGGCAGGGACGCTGGCAGAAGGTCCTTACCTGGCACACTGTCTTGAAGTTGTCTCAACGATGTGCAAAGCACCAGTAACACATAGGCAGACTGTTATTAGCGACAGAATAAAAATACACTACAGGTATATTTGTGGAATTGGGAAGAACAAAAAGTCAAGATGTCTCACAGAAATGGCAAGTGGCAAAAATTTATTAGTGATGAAAGAGGGACAGGAAGAACAGGATGCACCTCCCCTGAAGAGGCAAGCAACTATTTTTTGCTGCTTTGTGCTGCTGACTCTGTTGTGGGGATCCCTGAAATCTAATAAATTGTTTGAGGTGGGAACTATGCATACTCAACTACACTGCTCCATACCCAAATTAGTCTTTATTTCTGTTGATATTTTATGGATAGACCCCACAGAAAATCCACAATTAGACAGACTTCATAAATCTTTAAAGGAGATGGTAGAAATACTATTTTCTACACTGCATAATTTTTAAAGGAACATCACTGTGTTTTAGGAAGATAGTGAACAAAAGAAATCAGTCAGGCTAATTAAGGCACACAATAGAAATGGTAATCAAGGAACCTGACAGCAGTGAAAAAGAAGGGAAGTTATTTCCTGCAATATATTAGTGCATACTCCTGGGATCAGAAAGGTCTGCAGGAAAAGAATGAAAGGAAAAGACCATTGCATCTCCAAGCAGCCATCTCCAGTGTCTCCCGTAACCACCTTTAACCAGAAAAGCAGGAGAAATGTAACCCTGAGAACACTTCAAGGCAATGCAGTGCTGAAGTAAATGGCAGAAGTTACTCATTGAGTCCCAAAATCTGTTCACAGCAGCTGTAAAAACTCTTCATTTTAAAGTGTAATCTTAATAATGCATTTTATTACTTTTAATCATTGTTCCATTATTGCAAAGCTTTATTTTTAAGAAAATGCTTTCTTCATTCCTTCAGTCCAGTAGAAAGCTAGTATCTGAGTGACCCGGAACAACGTCAATGCCAAGGCACATTCTCTACCTATGCAAACCCTGAAAACTGAAATACTAGATAATCAGCCGTAATAGTCAACACCCCAGCATCTTTGCTGCAGGGTACCTCTAGGATAAAAGAAGTATTCCTCTACTCAGCTGCCCTGGCTTATTTGGGAACTTGTAACACTCGTAACACAAAGGACCAAAAAGGAGGAGCATACTTTAGTAACCAGCACTAGTCAGGAAAGCACACTGGCACATGTCAGAATAGTGGAGACAATGCTTGAATCTCCAGGTAAACTTTAATAACTTCTATTTGATCTGTTTAGTTCACTGTAGATGCACAAGCCAAGGCCAAATGGAAGAACTTGTGCACTGTAAAGTGAGTGGAGCATGTCTACTCCTATGCAATGCATGTTGCAGTGACACATCCCTCCTTGCATTTTTGAAGAGGACAGATTCTTCTGTAGGTTTCTTTACCACTTCCAAAAATAAAAGGAGGAAACTGTTGCTGCTGTAGTCCTCCGACTAAAGCAATATGGAAATCAAGAAAATCCATTAGACCAAGGACACCATATCATAACGCACATAGGGAGTAGTTTAACGTTGCTGGGAGCTGTTCAGCATATCAAATTGCTTTTCGTGAATGAAAGCTGAAATAGCGGTTAGGCTACAGTTGTAGCTGGAAGGGCCTTTTGCGGGAGGGATAAGGCAGGAGTGTGATAAGTTTCTCAACACTGCAGTGAATGCTACAAAAGAGAAGTCTGAAAAACAGCAGTAAGAAATATTATTTATTATAACTGCAGAAGGAACCTGTGTTTGTTGAATTTTCTCCATATCATTTCAAGAGGAATTAATGTCCAACTTGGAAGGCCATGAAGGCTTCTGTTTTCACAGAAACATTTACACTCTTATCAGAAGACTGCAAACAGGCAAGTAGACTGTATCAAATATTTCTTTCTGCAAGAGGAACAAATGATCTGCAGGTATCAGATCCATTTTGTGGCTAATTCCTTTTGCACATTATCTATCCCTATATGATAGAAGTGAAAGCAGCACTTCTATAAGGAGGTGCTCATTTGTGTATCTTTCATGATCACAATGAACACAAACCCGCAGCAGACGATTGCTCTGCAATGCTAGTGCTAGCATAGGGGCTGAATAAATGGCCAAGCCCATTTAAGCTATGGTCTCCTCTTTTTCTTCTTTTTTTCCTTCTATTGTCACAATAATTGTAAAAAAATGGATCTCCCAATTCAGAGTTGCATGGCTAGCTTTGTTATCTAGTTCAAGTAAATATCTGTTATATTTTTTGTAAGGTTTTCCCCAGTATCATAAATATGTTCAGGTAGTGGCCAATGTGGTGTTGGTTTCCAAAAATATTTTTTTCTATTGGAACATTAAAAAAGAGCTCTCTGAGAGTGGTGATAGCAGTTATAAAATCATCATCTCTTGATCTGAGCATAATAACTAAATGCTAGTTAAACTAAATAACTAAATGCTAGTTAAACTAACTCTTTTTAATATTAGAAAGATTCAAAGTGTTTCCTACCAGATATATGTACAAAATTTAAAGTGCTTTCTTACTAGATATATGTACAAAAAATTTTGATATAGAGAGTGCAGGTTATTATCTTATTATATCCTTTATCAAATGCTACCATACACATGTGATTCTTCCTCTCTGTCCCTTCTACTGATACTATAAACTGATATTTCTGTCTTATTCTTCTCCCCATTTTCTCCTGTCTTCCTCCCCCGAGAAACCTTTCTGTTTTCAACTCTGTATGTATGTCAGGTAGTTCATCACGGATTTCTCTATTCCGTGTGCAAGAACAGACCATTTGAATCTGCAGATGCACTTTTCTCTGTCCATAACAAATGGATCTGCTAGCCTGGGTTAATTAATTCCTATGATAGCAATTATTTCATTTGTTTTGCAGGTCCTTTTTTGGGAAGCTATTTTTCTGAAGCTACAAGGTTTCAACTTTTGACAAGTACCAAAACTTCCAGCCTGCTGGTTGTTGCAATGACATTTGTTGGCTGGAATTATGTCAGACTGATTTTCTGTGCAAGAACAGTAAGTTACCAAGCACACTTCTCAAATAATTAATGGCACTTGGCTTCATGCCTCAGAACACACTCAAGGTGTACACTGAAAGCCTACTAAAGCTCTCCCTGACATGACTTATTACTTTATTACAAAAGTGTAGAACAGCTTTCTAGAGAAGGCATACCTTGAAGGAAAGTAATATTCTTACAGGCAGTTATTTACAATAAAAAATCTGAAGAATAGTGCAGTCACTATTTACAAGGATACCATTTCTTGTTATGGCCTTATTATAAGACTGTAGTTTTTAAAGATTTAAGATCTCAGTGCTCATTTTTTGAGTTCACAACTTTCACAAGACCAATTGCTTTTTATAATTGCAATTTTTTTTTCTTCTCTGTGTAACTGTCTCTTTTACACTATTATAATTAGCAAGAAATCATAGCAATGAGAATACAATCCAACCCACTTTAAGAAATACTTTGTAACATCCAATTTTTAAAAGGAGAGGCTTAAAAATATGCTTATATTTTTAATTATAGTTACCAAGATTGCACATTCAAGTATGGATTTGTGTGTGCAATTTATTTAAGCCCCTGCTGTATTTGCATGCTCAGAAACAGATAAGTAATTGTATAGGTGTGCAATTTCTGATGCCAAAAATGCTGAAATGTTCTTATAAAATCAGGCATTTGGCCTTTAAAACAGAATCCTTTTTGAAGTGTTTGTAGAAAAACTCACAAGCTTGATTTTCAAACACACCAAACATGAATAGTGACTCCCAAACTATTTCAGCTCTGATTTACCATATTCAGTAGCACTGAAGAAGAAGCTCTCATGCTTCTGTAGGAACCAAATACTATTTTCTTTTGTATTACCTCTGAGTGCTTCCAAGCTCACAGAAAACAATCTTCTTGGTTATTAAAAATTATTTCAAACACATCTTTCTATCTTCTACATTACTGTACTAAATATTATGTAATTTTCTTCTATCATTATTTTAAGACATGGAGTAACACAATGTGGTACTTCTGAATAAAGTCACATTTCATGTCAGCAACGTACACAATATTCAAATACTGATCACCAATCTGGCTGTTAATGTATCACATAAAATGGTTTTAATAAAGCTCACCGACTTGCAGTGCATATGTTATACTATGGAATTTCTCCATCCATTTAAATGTCCAGTTCATGTCCATATCTAGTACAAGCAGATGAAATTTTAGACTAAAATAACTGTAGGGTGTGCTTGGTTTGGTTGGTTGGTTTTTATTTATTACACAAGTGGCGTCTGCCTATAAAATACAGGCACTTTTAATGATAGATTCTGCTCTCAGAAACTTCACTGGCCATGCTGCCATTGATTTTAACACAAAAGGTCTTTATTATTGTGTTATCAGATATTACTGTCAATCTTTCAGAAAACTGTTCCTTAATTACACCTAATAATCAGAGTAAGAGCAACTACATTAATCTATTGCTCACCTCAATAACAATTAGTTTTCCTGTGTCTTTGTTCCAGCCAATTTTGCCATGGAAGCAACACACACAATGCTGTGATTAGTCCTTTCGGGCTTTCCTTTCCCTTTCCCTTTCCGCAGCATACATGTAGAACCACGTGCAGTACTTAGCCCCAAATGAAAATAATTACTGAATTGTATTTACATATGTACAGACACATTTATGACTATCCCCACTGAATATACTGCATGTTGCTTTCTCTACAGCGGGAACACTGACTGTAGAATAGTGAAAAGCAATATTTAAGTGAAACCTTGGATTTGTGTAAGAACTGCAACCTTGTCCTACCAATGAATGACAGGTAAGCAAACAATACTAAACTTGTTAGAAACAGTCAATTTAAAAACAAAACAAAACAAAACAAAAAACCCCATGGTTTAAACGTTTATGTTTGCATAAAGCATAGACTAAAACTTTCAAATTAGTAGTAGTAGTATATGCAATGACAGAGAGTAGCGTAGATAATGTAGACAGATGAATAGTAACAGTAACAATAGAAGAAATAACAAAATACAAACTTTTGTTCAATAAGTCTTTGTCAGCTCCATCACATATTTGAATGATCTGTAAAGGGGATGCATGCATTCCTGTTTTGTCATTCCTGTTTATATATGTATGTCAAATGAAACAGAGAGAAGCCAGCAGACAAATTGCCCAGTAGTCGACATCAACATTCCTGTAATTTTTTTATTCATAACCAAACATTGCCAACTTCTCCAAACCCATCACCTCTGCTGCATTTGGATTTATATGAATTCCAATATATAGCCAATGCCTTGGTAACCCAAGGGAAAGCTCTGGATACTGTCTCAAATATTCCTCTATTGGCCTCATAAGACAGGAATGACGAAATCCTTCGGTGACGCAAATCCAACCCCATTTTAATAAAACAGAAATCATGAAGGTGCCCTTTAGCAGAACAGGGTTTCTAATTTGTGTTTCATCAAAGTAGTTATGTGGGATATATCTTCAATCCTTGTGTCTAGAATATTTCACATGATTGATGACACGTATCAGAGTTAAGTATTTCTACTGAACATACTAAGATATTTCCCACAAATCTCACAGAGATGAACCATGAATTTAATATGAATTCTCAAATAACCAAGTTGGTGTGAAAAACGCTCCCTTCAATAAGACTTCTGGTACGGATAGAGAAATTTGCGCATAAAAACAAAGATAAGTATTACTATAAAAACATATTCATTCTGCATAAAATCTGAATGTTTCCCAGGTTTGCTGAAGAAGTACCAAAGTAGTTTATTTCTAGTTTTCAACTGTATTGGATGCACACTACAGCATTAAGTGCTTTCCAAAGGAAACAAAAATCATTATCCCCATCCTCAAAAAATCCCAACAAAAACCTTAAGCTTAGAGAAGTCAATATGACTTTGTTCAAGGTCTTCTAGCAACCTTGTAGCAGAGACAAGGTCACCCAGCTAATTATCCTGACTACAGGTGCAAGGTCAAGTCACAGGCCAGGCAGGGCTGTAGCTAGTTAAATAGAGAGCCAAACACCATGGAACAGTAACCAGCACCAACAGGTCAGCCTACAACTGAATTTACTTTTTTTTTTTTTCCAGTTTGACACTTCCCCACAGCTGCAAGCATAAAATCAGACAGATATTTGGCATAAAAGTGACCTTTTAACTACAGATTGTTTGGCTTAAAGGTTCTTTTTTAATTTACTGGCATCAGTCAAGTAGGATTGTGTAGCTATGGTATCCTGCCATTTTTAAAGTATGGAAATCCACATGCCAGTCAGTTTTAATTCTGACAACAAAATGTTTAAATTTTGTAGCAAGCATAGGTGTTATTGGTAATGTTTCAGGGCAATCATACATTAAAAAAAAAAAAAACAAAAAACCAAACAAAAAACCAAAACAACCTGGCAACAAATTTTTTGTATAGAATTTTAAATACTTAACAGATGTTCAGACATATCTGGAATAATCCCTAAACCAAAAGAAAAATAAGTGCAAAATTAGGATTACATAGTCTACAACACTGACAACTACAGATGCTGCATCCCTATTTCTCATCAGATTGTGAATTTAATTCTAGTGAAGTTTAACTCAATTTCAGCTTTTAAATACTCATTAAGAAGCCTACAGGATAGTTAGTTTTGGAGTTCATAAACACCTGCTACTCAAACCGGAGTGACAGGAATTCCGCAAGAGAGTTACCACTCATCCACTGAACTGCAGACCTTGGTTGTGTCTAACTGCCTTATAGCAGTTAACATTACATTTATTTCGCAATTAGGGATGGCAGATTGCTTGTATGTGTTCAATTTTCACCTTTTTTTCCACTTATATTCACATTTATCATACTGTGAACAAAATCACTCGGAGACAAAGGTCAGGGTCTGTAATTGTGATATTAAATGAGATTGTACTGCTATTGTTTAGTATTTTGAACTGTAAAATTCAGTGATTTGTGTTTATCAAAAGAATAACAACGGACTGTACCATTTGGCATATTTCTTTGATATTATACTGTTTTTATTTAATAGACTCATTTTTGGATAGAAAACTGGAGATGGACAAAGAACTGGCTCTGTTTACAAACTCAGCCACAATACTGTAACTTACACTTGCCATCTACATTTTCAATTAATATATAAAATCACAAATATGCATGTCATATAATGTTTATTTTTAGAAAAATATATAAGTATTTGTTACCCTTTTGGCACAACATTTAGAGAGTATTTTAGTTATAACTTAGTTATTTTAATTGCACTGTATGGTCATTGGTAATTATTACTATGATCATCTACTCTGTATTCCTGCATAATAGATAAACTTTAGCTTTGCTTAGCAATTTCCAAATCTATTTCAAATATCACGCATTTTAGAGTGATGCCATAGATCACTTGTTTTATTTGCTTTCTTACCGGTTTCATTCCAAGAATTTGAAATTTTTCTTGTCTACCATGATGATCTTACTTGCCTCCCAAGCTGTTTTTCCTGGCCTTTCCTTCTGCAGTTATTCCAGAATCTGCTTTGCTCCTCTACTCATTCTGTTTTTATGAGTATTGGGACATAATCATAGAATCATAGAAAGCTTTGGGATGGAAGGGACCTTTAAAGGTCATCTAGTCCATCCCTCCTGCAATTGGCAGGGACATCAACAACTAGATCAGGTTGCTCAGAGCCCCATCCAGCCTGGCCTTGAATGTTTCCAAGGATGGGGCATCTACCACCTCTCTGAGCAACCTGTTCCAGTGTTTCACTACCCTCATTGTAAAAAATTTCTTCCTTATATCCAGTCTGAATCTGCCCTCTTTTAGTTTAAAACCATTACGCCTTGTCTTATTGCTACTGGCCCTGCTAAAAAGTCCCTCTCCATCTTTCTCATGAGCTCCCTTTAAGTACTGAAAGGCTACAACAAGGTCACCCTGCAGCCTTCTCTTCTCCAGGCTGAACAGCCCCAGCTCTTTCAGCCTTTCCTCATAAGAGAGGTGCTCCATCCCTCTGATCATTTTTGTGGCCCTTCTCTGGACCCTCTCCAACAGGTCTACGTCCTTCTTGTACTGAGGACCCCAGAGCTGGATGCAGCACTCCAGGTGGAGTCTCACCAGAGCAGAGTAGAGGGGCAGAATCACCTCCACACTTCTTTTGATGTAGCCCAGGACACAGTTGGCCACCTGTGCTGCGAGAGCACATTGCTGGCTCATGTCCAGCTTTTCATCTATCAGTACCCCCAAGTCCTTCTCGGCAGGGCTGCACACAATCCCTTCATCCCCCAGCCTGTACTGATACCAGGGGTTGCCCCGACCCAGGTGCAGGACCCTGCACTTGTCCTTGTTGAACCTCATGAGATTCACACAGGCCCACCTCTCCAGCCTGTCCAGATCCCTCTGGATGGCATCCCCTCCCTCAGGCATGTCAACTGCACCACTCAGCTTGGTGTCATCTGCAAACTTGCTGAGGGTGCACTCGATCCCGCTGTCTATGTCATTGATAATACCCGATAGATGTTCTTTACTGAAATTCTTCAATGAACACATGAAAAAAAATACATTCATTGTATCTAGGAATTAAAAAATGTTTTCTTGTTGCTTTGTTTCAAAATATTATCTTGCGCCTTTTCTGCCTTTCTCTTCAATTTCTTCTAGCTGTATTCTATGTTATTGTGAATTATTATCAGTGCTATTTAAGGCTAGGACCATGGATAAATAGACTCCGAGTTCCCAATTTGAAAAGGTCCCATAAGACAGCAGCTGTTCTCTGTATTTTTATACAAAAAACCCCTTATTTATATGATTACTCAGTGAAAGCATGATCTTGATCAGGTGCCATAGGACTCAAAAGAGGATAAGTATTTTGTTCCCTGGGAAGTATAAAATACACCAGACTTTGATCCCACTGCATCACAGGCTGAATCTGCATCTTACAGTATCTGGAGCTCTGGGTGAGACTGGAGTCTTTGTCATGCTACAAATAGGGATTGTTTCTGCTCCTCACAATTTGTATAAGTTTTCTGAAATTAAGTTAATTTGAAAACTCAGAGAAATCAAAAACCAAAATGGAGGTCTTTCCATTTGATGATGCATAATGCCATTTACGTGATACGAGAACTTTTTTTGTTATGAAATGTAAACATTGATTAAAATGAGAAGATTCTGTTATATTACCTAAGGATAGGAAATGACAATCCACCTCTTCGTATTAGATTTGTAATTCTTAAAATGAGAAATGTTTTAAGGGTCAAAGGAAGCAGCAGCTTAGGTCAAAAATGGAAATGAATATGAGCAGTCTTATCTCAGTCATAAATTTGCATGTACACATTTCAAATCTATCACAGCTGACAGAGGAACTGGACTGGCAGTCCGATTAAGAAAAGCACAAGACTGGAGTTAGAGATAATTTCATTTACAGGTTGTATTGGTCTGGGAAAACATACACAACATCTCTGATATTATGCTTGATATCAGCTCATGCTGCAAATCTATAATCTACAATACTTATCATAAATAGGAATTAATTACAAGCTCTTTCCATCTTCCTCCCCCTTTCTTCCATCATATATTATAAATACTGCACTTGCAGAATAGATCCTAATCACTCTCTTTTATATAACAGAGCTAAGCTTTCAAGGCGTACAAACATCACACGAAGAGGCCTGTCAATTAGACTCCCAGTCACTTTTGATAATATTTGGAAGAAAACATGAACTCAGACCCTCTTTGAATACAGGCAGGCAAAGGACTTAATACAGCAGCCAAGAAGTGTAAGAACAGAAAAAAGCTGACAGAAAGGGGATGTCCGTGAGTTACTAAGTTTTAATATTGCTGAAATATAAAACTGGAAGCAACCTCTGTTCAGTGGTACATAAAGTGTTAGGGTTCATAATGCTTCTAGTATCTCCTTCATGATCCCAATTAAGTCTTTAAAATTTCATCCATAATATTAGTGCTGCTTCTTTATAGACTCCTTTCTAATGCAAAACTGAAGTACACGCAATCTTAACAAAGTTTGTGGAATAATGAGATTTGAATCAACTATGAGACTCTTAATCTTAATTGGCAAGAGGTGTGGGAAGATGAAAAATCTCCTTTCTCTATAATCTAATCAAACCCATCAATATCAGCTTCCAGATCGCAATGTCAGCCTTTCCACTGAAGGGCTGAGCAGGAGGTTAGGAAAAAGTTAATCGTAAACATTAATGTAAATACCAAAAGTTCATACTGGTCACGCTAGGTAAGCCATCTCAGCAACATTCGTGCTTCCTCTTGTACTTTCTCACTTGTATTGCTGGCACTGCTTTCAGCATCCCTCCTCAACAAGCTGAAGCAGGAGCTGTATTTTGAAAGGTTTCCCAAAGGGCTGGTTGAAAACTCAAATTGCATGTTTCCACGAGGAGCCCACAAGAACTCAGAAATCAGAACCACTTCCAACTTATTTGAGGAGGAACTTTAAACTCCAGTTCTCAATTCAGAAAGAAAAGATTTCTGCAAGAACTTTTAGTAAAGAGTCCCTATTAGCTATTGCTGTTGGAGCAAGGCAGAAGAAAGGACTCCTGTGGTGTTTGTGAAAAACTGGGGTTTCAGCCTGTGCCAATATAGCATTACCCCTGCAACCACCTTCCTATCCTTGATGCTGATGCTCATCAGGTGCATCGACGTGTCAGGACATTGAGGAAAGACAGACATATTGTCCCTAAGTCCTGATGAGTAGCCATCATAACTCACCTCTAGCAAGCAAGAGGAGACCTTGTCTGAATTTCTAAGAGCTTGCTTTGACATCAGTATAGTATGAAGATAAGACCACTGTTCAGGACAATGTGACTTAGCCAGCTAATATGCCTGAGAGAGGTGAAAGATGTAAATAGTGCCTTTACCACCCTCTTCAATAACCGTCAAGGAGCCTGGGAGGTAGGCTGGGGAGACACCGCACCACTGCTGAGGCAAATTTGAAGAACCATCAAGATTCTTGGATTATCCATTCTCATAGCCTGTAGCAAAGTGCTAGAATTCAAAAAGTAACTTGACTTTTCAAAAACAGCTAAAAAGGATGAACTCTCTCCACACCATAAAAAACAGCAATCCATTTATGGCTCCTTGAGTCTATGTATGCAAGTTTGCCCAGATTTCTAAAACCACCCCTAAACCATAAACAGATGAAGAGATACTTTTTGTGCATTATCCTCTGCATAGATAAGGGAAGGCTCTGAAACCCTCAAGACAATCCCCAAGGCAGAGATGTCTGTTTGCCTACAAAAATATTTCAATGACTACTAACAGTATCAGCTGTCTCTCATCTTTTTTATAAAACATACAGAAGCAAAGGTGAGGTGTTTGATACACAGTGGAGTGAGAAAGCAGCTGGAGTTACTGCAATTTATGCACAGCCAGCCAGACAAGCTGTTGCAACGGATGGTTATGCATTTTAGCACAGCCTGCAGTTGGCACATAGTTTAAATAAAAAATACGATGCCCACACATACAAAGCAATGATGGAGAGCTAATGATCAGTTTCACAGGAGTGGGCTGTTGCTTCCTAATTATTATTTGGATTCACTTTTTGATAAGTTAGTGCTGGGTTTTGTTTTATTAAGTACTATATTTTATGAAATACATCCTTTATTACTTAATACCAAACAACTCACTGTTGAAGTGAGTGATTTTAGATAAACTGCAGAATTGCCCTTCTACTGGGCAGGCCTTTTATGCACTAACCAGAAACATGGGACGAAACTGATATTGCTAGCAGATAATAGCACCCTCCTAGTGGTGGGCAAATCTGGCAAGTGTATCATCAGGTTCAATGTTAGTAGTGCAGTGGCCAGGATTTCATATGCTATAACAAACTGAACACTATTTCAGATGCAATGTGTCATGGCTTCTATCTTACTTTTACTCATCTCAGTCCGCTAAAATAATTCAAGGGACATGGAGTTACTTTTTTCTCTCCTTCTTTGCATTAAGTTCAAGCAAAGTACACAGAAATAGAACTGACCTGAAGAAATGACTGATGGTTTCTCTTGGGCTTCAAAGGCAAAAAGGTGTTACAGGAAAAAATGCAGCCTTTTACTGACTGTGGACTCTACCCAGAACAGAGTAGACAGAATAGAAAGAAACAGAATTTTTTAGTACTTTGAACTGGAGACAAACACCTGGCAACTCCCAGCATTTCCTTTGTGTGAGCCAATTCCTGGGAACACTTATGTGTACTTTAATATGCCCAGCTGGTGAATTGCAGAGGAGGCCCGTTAAGATGGTGATACAGTACATACCAAATAATAAATATAAATAATAATAAGTATATAATAACATATAAACCCTAACACTTCACTAACCCTTAGTTTTGCAACCATTTTGAAACCTACTAACGTAGACTAGAAACTGTTTTCACTAATCTAGTAAATTATTGTGAATTTATTGTGAACTTGCAGAAGATGCATCCCGTGGTTAAGGCATTCATTGTCAGGGAGGAGGGTCCAGTCGATGGACTAAGAAAACAGCCAACCTAAATTTACCATGGTAAATTAGCAACTAGCCTAATTTATTTTGTTTTCCTTCACCGTATGCCAGATACGGGTGTTTTTATTTTATTTTTATTTATTATTATATAACCTGGTGTTTTTATTTTTATTTATTTTTTAAGCACTACAGTCCAGCTTTGTCTATCTCAATTTGATAACTAGATAGCCAGTGGTATAAAATTCCCTATGAGCATTGGTGGCTTGCTGAGTGCTTTTGTGTTGTAAGAAAGTTTCTTCTGAAACAGAAGCTCACAAATGAAGCAGAACTAACCAATCCCTCCTAGACAAACTGATCACCTGGAAAGCAATAAGATAATGAGTTTGTTCTGTTGACCTCCGGGATATGAGCAAATAATAATTGTAACTTCCAGCAAAAGTAGCACAGAAAGCACATCTATGAGGCAAATATCTATAACGTAGATACAGGCAGCACTGAAGCACAGAAGTTATTGTTACTGTCCCAAAATACTCTGCTGGGACAGGGAAAGCACAGACATCCCTATTCGATCAGTCAATGTCTCACAGCAATTAATTTTCCACCAGTGATCAGGAAGCTCAGAGCACTCTCTCATCAACATCCAGGGGAGTGAACTAGATCCTGGTGCGGAACACTTTGCCCTTCTGGTAATGCAGTTTGTGTTTCAGATTTTGTTTGTGACAAGCTTTGCATTTTGCTTGGGTTTAACATGGCATTACAGCTGATAGGTGTTTTACTTTGTTACTGCCAGGTCCAGAGTTACCACAACCTGGAAAAGTAAAACAAGTGCCTGCAACAACTGATTGACAGGCCTAAAACACCTGGGAGAAGACCATCACACAAGAAATAATGGCTTAGAGAAAAACAAATTAGAAGCCGATTTATATTCCAGGAGACATTTTATTGCCTGCCGCTCTCCATCCCACTGAAATATTGTGATGGATTGGGGTGAGTGAAGAAAATTGCTAGGTGCTAGTAATGACAATTTGAATAACAAGGTGGAGGAAACACACCATGCTCTGCCTCTCCCCAGAACACGGTTAGCTTATTGTGGAGGGAATCAAGGAGGGGAATATGACCCATTAGTCACTGGTGGCACCTTGGGATGTGTTGTTCATATGCACATTCACACTGTCGGCATCCCTAACACCAAATTCTGGTCAATTTTAAGGTCTGTATTCTAAGGTCAAACTACTAAGAGGGAACTGAAGACTGAAAGCAGATTAAATGGGGCTCTGCATGCTTTCCACAGAGCTGCAAGCCAGCCAGCAGTTACTTGTCAAAGCATGGGAAGAGGTCTACAAAAATCTTGGTGAAAGGGGTGGGAATGTGTTCTGAAAATGTTAATAGATTAAAACATATTTCTATGAAAAAACTGTAATCACAATGTGACTGTGTGCAAGCTGGGCCACTTCTGAAATGGTGATGTTGCAATTACTGTCATCATCATGAACCTGCACATATAGGCACTAGGCTTTCTGAAGATGAGTGTCAGTCCTGCACTCCCAATAGCATTAGGAAATAATAAGGGTAAGATCTCTTTCATTTGATACAAAGAAACTTCTTGATAACATCTAGAGCAAGAAGAGAAGAGTTTTTTTTCTGCCAAAGGAAAGTGGTAGCTGAAAAGAGATGGGAAGACTGGGCTAGGTAGGTAGTGTAGGTGTAAATTGAGTCATGGCTTTTCTTTAGTATCCATGGCCAGGATCCAGCCTGGTCTCAGGTAGTATGTTACCATGACAACTTGTCCAAAAAAATGAAGGAGTAGAGGGGAACAGAAAACAGAGGAGGATCTTTGTTTTTCAGCACATTGTCATGAAGGGAGATGGTTAGAAGTGGGTCTAAATTCCTAAAGCAATGGAGCTGTTAGTGATGTTTCTGACACCTCTGAGATCTATCACAAAAGGTCCCGGGACTGACATGGAAAGGCAGTCTTTTTTTTCCCTGGGAAACCTGAGAGATTTCCAGGGGTTTCAAGATGCTTTCATACTCTTTAAAAGCATGAGTCTCAAAAGTAAGTCTCTGACATCTGCTGGCTTGTCACTAGGTGGAACAGAGGTTTTCTGTACCCATGCTGCTCAATATGAGCTATGAGACATATCTTCAAGCAAAGGTGGTCTGAAGTGAGGTTCAAAATCTCAGCCTCAAAATCAAAATGAAGTCCTCTTAATGCCTCTTGACTCTTCAAAAGAAGAGGATTTGAGAAGATAGATGTGCCTGTCAGGTCAAATTGTGGTAACTGCTGATATACTAGAGCAGGAAAAACAAAGGGCATATTGTCTTACCCTCCCATCTCATGGGGCCCAACTCTGGCACAGTCCAAGCATTGAGGTTGTTTAACTTTCTACTGCCAAAATTAGAGAGGGTGGGGAAGAGCAGGAAAAGAAATTAAAGGTCTGGACAGGGAGAAATCCAACAGCCTTTGGGATTTCAGCCCTTCAGGAACTAGGCAACAGCCTGTTATGTTTCCAGGGTTAGCCCAACAATTGTGTTTTATTCTCTACAGTTATTTGAGTTGGGTCAAGCTACCAGTTTGCCTTATAATGCTCACCAAAATACAGAAGCCTTTTTGAGGGGATTCTGATATTTGATTTGAAATCAAGGAAATGCTCAAAATACCTGGACAGTGGAGAACCAGATGGCTGAACTATTTGGCTGCAGAGAGAATAGACAAGCAGAGATCAGATAATTTCCCAAGAATGAGACAGGCTATTGAAAAGGAGCCCAGAAAACCTCCTAGTTTGCTACCACATGATTGTAAATATTTGGGGTAACAATAGAAGCACAGAGGTGAAAAATTCTAAGATCTCTTCCCTCTGAGGCCAACTATAACTCCAGAAAGAGGCCTGTGGTTACATGGACAGGAAGGTAAATTACAGAAGGGCTGTTCCCTGAGTTCCCCCTCACAGGGACCAGATAGCCAGCACTGACATAACTACTTCCTTCCTAATCTTTTTGTGATCTTTTTCTTTGTTGAAGGATTTTTGATCAATAAGAAATACATTCTCAGAAGAATCAGAGGAGACTAGTTGAAGGATGAGACCTTGGGAACAGCCATATGGATGGACAATGACTTTATTCTCTGTCCTGGGGTTTTTGGTGACCTGAACTAGATAGCACAGCACTCCCTCTGAAAGAGAAATGTCTGGGTCATACCATGGCAGAAGTGATGCCTTCCTCATGCAAATTTCTATGATCTCAGAGACAGACTGAGCCTCCGGACATAGTAAAGGTAGGGATAAGAGATCAAAGGAAAAGCTGATTTTAGAAAGCATCCAGAAATAAGAAAGGAAAACTCCTGACAGGGAAATCTCAAATCCAAGGAGGCTCAACAGTAAACAGGCAGAAATACTTTTAGTCTTGTAAGGACTCAGATTGTGCAGATATGACACACTAATAGCAAGGTCACTACATGTTTTTTCTCTCGTCTCTGGCATTTCAGATCCAACAGTTTTGGTTTTGGGAGAAATGAAGAGAGGCGGGAATGGAAACTGGCCACCATGTGAAGGGCTTGATTTTGTTGGGGAAGACATCCTGGAGAAAAAAGATTCTTCCTAAATCTTAGAGTAGAGAGGGTATGAGACATCTGTGCCACTTTCCCCTTTTGGGAGGAAAAAAAGCATGCAACATGTCCAACTGGTGTGCCAAAAGTCGAAACAGTTGAAGAAAAATTAGGTAAATAAGGAAGAAAGGCTAACAAACTTTAATCTCATTGAATAAATGCTAGATGTGCTCAGTGAGTAAACAGGACTCCAACTCAATCAGGCCACTAAGAGGAGATGAAAGGATGGGAGATACCCTTGTCCCTCTCTTACTACTTGGGCACAGCATGCTGGAAGGCTGCAGAGGGTGAAGGATGCCACTTAAGGACCAATGTCAGACTGCTAGAAGGCCTCCTCTACGTGCCATGCAATGACAGAAAAGAAAGACTTTATTTGCCCTGTCATATCTGGTAGAGGCAACCAGAACTCACTCTGTTTTAAGACGAGCGTTGTTTTTTTTTTTTTTTTTTAATCTTCCTCTTATGGAACACCCTATTTTTTAATTAAGACTGTTTATTAAACATTCACTTCCCATAAGTATTTATTCTTAATCAGCTCCTTGACTGACCAGTTACCATATGACATTGCTTTTGTCACTGAATTAAATATTCAGTTATAACATTCAAATCTGTTCTTGAAAATGAGTGGACTGTACATATACCTGGATGAAAAAAAGAAGTCTTGGGCTTCTAAGTATCACTTGCATGATTCTAACATGATGTGCATTGTGGAACTTAAGTTTAATGTCAGATATCTTTTCAACTGGACAAAAAAGGCTCTTCTAAAAAATTCTGTCATGTTTTAGAATAATTCACAAAATGTACTGCCCATAAACCCACTACATTTAAAATACACATACATGAAAAAACCTAACTTGTAGCTTTCCAAGCATTTTTAAGTTCTCTGCTTTCCTTCTCTCAGTTAGACATACTGATGTTTTTACAGATTCCCCTGGCTGAATGATACCACAAATCATTTCTTTCTAGGTTTTAGTAAAAGTCAAGCAGTTCAGGTGAGCATCTCATGATGCCAAATATGAGTAGGTCAATCCAGCCTAATGCATCTAAGAAAAACAACTAGGAAACAAACATTCTGTAGAAGACGATTACTGTAAATGGCAAAAAACAATGACACCGAATCAGAGTGTGAAAAATCACAGAAAAATAAGCTTGAGTTTGTAACTAAAGGTTTTGACAAGATCATCAGGTAAGTGCACAATTGCAGCCTTGAGCAAGGAACTTTCATGGACAGTTCTGATGATGCTTTATCTGCAATAATATCTGCATTTCTGAGAACCCCTTTCCCAGAAAGAGCTTAAGCAGTTGGAATTATTTAAAAGAAAAGCAATAAGGAGAATGTATTGTGTGCAGAAGCTAACAAAGATTAAAATAGCTAAATATGAGGAGCTTGGCTAAGCAGCAGACTCCAGAAGAGCAGGAAAGTAGGGTACAAATACGTAGAGCATATAAACACACAGAAGAGGTAATCAGTGAGGATAAGGTGGGTGAGAGTGGAGTAACAGTACAAAATTAAAAAAAAGAAAAACAAAAACAAAGGAAAAAGTGTAGTCCAGATGATAAGAAAAAAATTTTAGACAGCAATAACTATTCAGGTGTGAAATATTCTTCTAGAGGATAAAGAAGTTCTATAACCTATGACATTTTAAATCCACTGTAAACAATTCACTAACGTAAAAAAAAAAAAAAGTAGGAAACTTTTGGCTCTGGACAAAGTGACCTAGTCCACTCCTCTGTCTTAAATGTTCAAAATTCAATGAACATTTACATCACCCATTTCTCTAAAGACTGGCCTCATCAAATAGTGGAACTTCTAGTGTTTCATGCCCATCTAAATCACAGTTCTACATATGGTACTTTACATGTTCACCATTCAACATTAATAGCAGAATATTCACTATGTAATACTGATAAGGAGATTTAATTTATGTAAAATAAAAAGATCTAAAAATGTATTATCCAAGTTGCAGGTGTGCTGTGAGGTGAGAGCGCAATTATCAAGATCATTATTATAGTACGTTAGTGTCTAATGGTGTGTGATAAGGATTGTAAGATGCCTACTATGTAGTTAGCTATCTTTCATTTGGCATTCAGCAACAAAATGAAAACTTTCCGTATCATATATATACACCGAATGACTGCGAAAATTGAAAGCATTATCAAATGCTTAGAGATGTAAAGCAGAAAACCAACAACACATAAACAGAAAAAAAAAATTAAATACTTTTTCATTTTTATAAACAGCAGTGACAGCTTTGGAAAAAAGGACCCATAAGAAGGCGCTGAGATGGTGTCTTGAGTAAAGCAATTTCTGTTTCCTAGGGTCTCTTAAAAAACAGGTGGTAGTGTGTGTGTGTGTGTGTCCATGCACACACATGCACAAAGGACCACCAATTTTATATACAATTTTTAAACAAAATACTTTTCTTTCACCACAATTGACTTTTTGAGCAAAAGATGTCTGGCTGAACCAATTTAAACAGCAACATGAAATTTGGCAGCAATCCATTTCTGCTGAGATTAAACCAGCTGCTACTGAATCCATTGATCCTTTTAGCTATTGATTTGTTAATTTAACAACAACCAAAGTTTTAGAATGTGAACAAACTCACAATGCTGAGGAGACAGGATTTTGATAAGCTCTGCTGCCAGACTAAGCTGGTAACACTGTCAAATGAGAAAATCACACATGATGTAAAATATTAAAGATTTTCAATGTGTCTGGTTGCTTAAAATATGATTCCAAATAGAAATGTGACCTGTTAGAAAAAAGTTCTCATAATGAAAAAGGATAATCTTAAAAAACCAGATCTGCTCCCTTTGTCTTCTGTCTCCTAATATTAGTGATTAAAGCAATTTTGCCATATTTCATGCTCCTGTTTGCTTTGAAGAGCCAAATTATTTTTAGGAGAAAAGAATAGATTCTATTCTTATTACAAAGAAAATTAGCAGAAGTTCTAACTAAGGGTCAGGCTCTCCCTGAGATAGCTCCATGCCACAACAGTCCTCACTGTGCAGCTCCCAGCTTTTGTTCTCAATCAAGAGTATATTTCCAAACAGGTAGAGACTTCACAGTCTAAACTAGTAGGTTATGTATCACTGGCACTCAGATTCTGCTGTCTCGTTCCCTACTTGAGGCATTATACCCATTAGGATGTACTAATTTTCTCATGAAGTCAATTCACATAAATGAATGCTTGGGACTCAGAGGGCCATAGCTATAGCTGTGTAATAAGGCTGCCAAACTGATAGAGTGACCTCTCCTGCTGGCGGTGTTTAGAGCAGATCAGCAATTTACCACCAAAATAGTTTTTCCCTGGAAAATGCTAGTTGCAGAAAATCGATGTTTTGGAAAAAAAGGAGTTGTAACAAATCTGTAACAACCTGCCTGTTTTCCTACCAGCTGTCCTGAAGAACTGCTGGGGATCCCAGCTGTGAACAACTCGAGCTCCAACAGGCTGATTGAGGACAGAGGTACCTTATAACAACTTGTAGCAGCTCAGAGGTGAATTTGCTGTGTGGACTGCATCAGAGGAAGGAATTAAAATATTTTCAGTGTTTCTGTCTCCATCAAATGGAGGTTCCGTATTCCCAGAATAAAACTGAAATAAGCAAAGTATATGGGAAAAAGTAAATATTACTGTTGAGTAAAGTAGTCTCCCATTTGGAAAATTTTCCTGAACAAGAATTAGCTAGAAGATTAGTGATCGCTCAGTTTAGCCTGCCATACCACTCATAGATGAGCACCGTAAGCTGCATCAACACTTAAGAACAAGAGTACAGTGGCGTTAGTAAAACTTGACAAAACAGAATGAGCAATGGAGGAAATCTGGCGCCACATGACCGACTCCAGCTTTATCATGGGCTTCCTGAGAAAAAGGAGAACAGAAGCCTTGACATTGCCAGGCTTTGGCTGCTCAAACTATTCTCCAAAAACCTGTAGTTGTAATAGCTGAAAAGCCCATTCCAAACACACACGATTCTAGCCACAGAGAATTTTATACATACAAATGTATATATAAACACCCAGTTTCTATGTTTTCTAATTACTGATGGAGAATCCCAATGCACAACATTGGAAATAAAAGTTTCTGTTCAAATGGGTTTCACGAATTCATTGCAGTCTTTACTGAAGTTTTTTCCACTGGAACAAAGAGGACGCATGGAGATGCACAAAGTGTTGTAGGGGGATACTGGCAAGAATATACATTTTCTCCTCCAAAAATTAAACTAGAAAGTGTTAAAATTGAAATATAGGGGGAACAAACCCTAGTCAACTTCCACCTACAAAAAGTCGTTTGCTTTACTCATGGTCTAACTCTTGCTTTGGGACTTGTCTCATTCTTATTATAACTAATGTTTATACTCTCCATATAACATATAAAATCTATGCAGAATTGATATATAAGATATATATGAGATTAATGTCTTCTCATGGTACAACATGCTGATAGTGCCAGAATTCAAAGAGCAGTCTCTTGGGTGGCCAAGTGAACAGTTTGAAATAAAACATTCACATGCCATGCCAGCAGCTGAGAACACTATTTAACGAAAAGACAGAGCAACAAAGAATTAATATATCACTATTGAGATAAGCACCTTGATAAGTTTGAAGTGTAGACTTTGAACTTTTCACATTTTTCATTCCATACAGGTTAACTCTATTACTGAAAACATGAACATAGGTAAAGAGCACACTAGACAAGTCAAATTCAAGGAAAACGTAATATGTTTGTAGAGGTACATGACGTGAAATAATGGAAAATGACAAAGCCCAGGAAATCTAGATAAGTATTAATGTGAGTCTTGAGGAAATCCATATACTTACAAATTTTCACTGGCCATGAAGTTCCAGTCTGAACAGAAGTAACCCAAGGTCAAAGCTATGAATGGTATGCAGCCTGTGCAATAAAAATGTAAATGCCCTTCATTCTATGAAACTATAAATGCGTTTAGTTACACTATGCAACTGGTCATCAGCACAGCGAGGAAAAGAGTGATGAGTCTATTCTTCATAGACAGCCAGTTCAGATATTGATAAACAGAACTATAGAAAGTGCAACTCCTGCTGTTATGGTATTTCTTCTATATGTGCACACACCACATACACATACAAATAAATCCATATGGATCACGTAAAATAAGGAGAAACAAAACTAGAAGTAGATAGCTTATTCATTGGCATCAGTAGTGATTAGAGGGTTGACAAAATAGGTGAAATTATTTTGAACTGTTTAAAAAACATTTAAAAGCTATCTGCTATTTTTCTACCTCCATTTATTTGTTATTTTGTATGGGAACAGCTACAGGTTGGAAATGTGACATAATCAAACCAGCTTTCAGCTGGGGCTTAAAGTCAATTTCCCTTCCTAGTCCTGATTCAATTTAAAATATATTGTCCTTTTGGAAATCTACCTTAACATAAAGATGGTTAAAACCGACAGTCATGCCAAATTCTAAATGTTTCCATGACATAAGGTTTTACATTTCAAGCCCTGCAGTGCAGGGGCTGTTCTTTCTGGGTATTTTTAAGGGAACTTGAATGACATAAACTTGATGCAAGATTGGGCTTTTTGCACATCTGCCACAGCAACTCAGAATTATATTAGCACTGAAACAATGAACAACCATGAAACATTCAGTAAATTCCACTGATGTGATTTTATGAGACAGAAGTTGTGTTTTATTTATTTGCCTTCCAACTTAATGCATCCCAGAGCCATCAACAAGAAAGTAAACACTGTGATTGTAAAATGAAATAGCAGATACTATACACTTAATATAAACTTCTATGCCACTTCGAACATTAAACCTTACTTAGGATAGGTTATTGACATGAGAATATACCAATACTTCCCACATTCTTTCAAAAAAGCCATTGATCGCTCTGCTATTCTTCAGCATCAGGAAAAAAAGTCAAGAAACTAATCCTGAAGCATAATGAAGAATTAAAACTTCAGTTGTTTAAATTTAATATACAGATTGCAGTAGAAGTGGCCAACAAATTTTCTGCCAATAGAAATGAGTAACATATATATATATATATATTTCAGAATCAACTCGGCTAGTTTTGTTGTATTAGTTGATGCAATTAGAATAATAGGTTTTAAATGGGTTTATATTTCAAGTATGATTGTGCTGAATTGAATTATTCCCCACTTATGAAAATACTGGATGAACATTCCTCATTTTCAACCCACAGTTTTAAATTGATTTCCATCCACTTCAGCAAGACTAAATTTTTAAAATAAAGTAGGCAGATACTTCACACTCTCAAGTGCTGTCACAAGTAGCAAATCTGATCTAGAATGTAAAAATAACTGAACTAAGTCCAACCTCTCTATACAAATATGCAAATGGGCACACACCTAAGGGAGTTTACACATCATCATCTGTTCTCTAGCCCAGAATTTGACTCACAAAAAATGATACAATGTATTTTTAAGGCTTTCCATTTAGAGATACTTCATTGTTGAAGACATGTTGTTGATGAAGTTCAAGTTGATATGGAAAGGAAGAGTAAAAGAGGGTATAAAGCAAAACCAGATGGACTGGATAACACGGTTTTCTCCTCAAACAGTATGCAAAGATCAGTTCTGTCCCGGAACATCTAGAAAAACTCTCATAATCTCTTCTTTGCAGGGATATGTAATGGAGCACTCCAAAGAAACAAATTACTTTGTACAATCTGTCTTTCTGTGATACACAGAAACTCCTCGTACAGCTCTCCAGCTTCTTGCAGAAACCCTGACTGATTCGTGGAATTCTGCCCCAGCTGGTGGAGTGAAAATGCCCCTTCCCAGAGAAGCTAGCACAATGTTGAGGACACAAAAACATTTTGCATAATAAAAAGTATGACTGCTTTGTAATGCAAAGGTATATAATTAATGTATATGGAATAGTAGGGTTTTAGAATAAAAATAAGGCAACATTTGAAAATCCTTATCCCATTAATGACACCTTTTATGAAAGGATAGCAAAGAGAGTTTTAAAGCTGATGGTTTTAATTCCTAACATATTTTTGTGTCTAGTAGTGGGGAAAAATTTACTGTGATTAAGAGATACAGAAGAAAAGAAGAAACTTCTTATTGGACACCATCATACATAAAATATTGAATGAGTTTCTACCACAAAAAAAAAAAATCATAATAAGGAAATACACAGATACAAAAGAAAGGCTAATGCACAAGTCTGATAAATACAAAAATCGGAGTTCTGAGAGACAAACCAGGTAGAGCTTTATTTGCCCTGACTCACATGGTACTCATTCATTTTCTCCAGGACTGAGGAATGAGACTCAGGTATATATACAGCATCATATATAGAAAAAAAGAGATGCCACTCCTACAGAATGGCACTAAGGAAGGTGGCAGTGAGAAAGTGCCACTTCTCATGTGGCACATGGAGGCAAAGCAGTTCCTTTGGTGGGTTCAAGCACAGTTGGGTGACTGGGGCTCAGAAATGAAATAAGGGTCTAATAGATCCTTAGCAACGATAACTAGCATGCAGCATCAAGAAAAAAAAAAAGTAACTTTTGAGAAAGATGACCACGGTCTTTGGATTTATACACAGTGGTTTTCCTTAGGGCTTTCTCCACATATCCTGGCTTGCAGGAGGAACAGCATCAACAACTGGGAAAAGCCACAATGAAGAAACAAAACCCCACTGTCTTATAGCATCTGTACAGGACAGTTGCCTGCACGACCTTAAATAAAGTCAAGAAGTACAGTCACATTAACGGATGTATCTGATGATATAAATCTACTTAGTACTGATCCTGTGTGGACTTGTTTTCCTATGTGGAGCTGTGCACAGGGCTGGCAAATACAACACAGGACTTGTGAGATACCTATGCCCCTTCGGAGAAGTAGCTGGAGACCAGAGATAATACCTTAGGATGTTTAAAATGGCACTAGACTTTATGTTTAGGCAACTGAATCTCAATCGCTAATATCCGACAGGATCAAATGCTGTTAGAGAATCAGATCTTGAAGGAACGCCAACATATCCATGTTTGAATGTGCTTTAAAATGCTCTGCATATGAGATTATCATAATTAACAACAAATCTGAAATAAACAATGTATATGTTTCCTATAATAAAATATATCTATATTAGGTATTAAGAAAGGTCTGTGAAGTATATCTTTTTTTACCATGACCTGCAAACTTCCTAATGAGAATTAAAAAACCCGAATGCATACTAAGTCAATATGACTTCTTATTACATGCCAGAAACCAAAGCAAGGATCATTCCTAATTCTGTTTCTGAATAGCAGGAAGCAGTGTTGTTCATTATATCCACCTTGTTTTTCAGTCAGCTGCTAGAGGTTATAGTTTTCCAATATAAACATCAACTGTAATAAAAGTATGCACATAAGGCCAGATCAAAGAGTGTGTGCTTTGCTGTTCTTTGAAAAGGAGCATATGCGCTCCAGCTCTCAAAGCTGATTACTTATATGGACAGAGGAGAAGAAGAACTTCAGCTAAGACACCACAACCCTAGGGTTGAATACTGTTAAAACTTCATTAGTTCTGCATTCTCCAGAAACTCATTATCTGAAATGACATTTGGTATTTCAAAAGAGTCAAAGGGAACATTAGAGCCTCTCTTACTCTCCTTATTTTCATGAAGAGTCTAAGTGTACTCAGCTTCAATAATATATTTTAAGTTTTGTTTGTTTGTTCAAGGAAGATGGTTTAAGTCAGTATTACCTGGCAATAATTGAAAAAAAACCTCATCAAAAAATATTCTTAATTCATTGAATCACAAAATAATTCAAGTTGAAAGGAATCTGTGCAGACATCTGTTCCACCCCCAGCTGAGCAAGTCTCAGGTAGATCAGTTGCCCAGGGACTCAGCCAGTCAAGTTTTAAATATCTGCAGGCATGGAGATTCCTCAACCATTCTAGGCACCTGCTGCAGTGCTTGACCACCCTCAAAACAATCAGGAAAACAATTTCTCTTATTTCTGAACAAATTTTCTATGTTGCAACTTGAGCCCATTGCATCTTTTCTTTTGCCCATGTGGTCTTTAGAGTCTGGTTTTGTTTTCTCTCTAATGACCACCATTAGTTGGCTGATTAGATGCCAGTCAGCCTTCCCTTCTCCAGGCTGAACAAGCCCAGCTCTCGCAGCCTCTCCCTGTACATCCTGTGCTCTGGCTCCTGACCAGCACGGTGGCCCACCACTGGGCTTGGTCCAGTACCTCAGCCTCTCTCTTGTACTGGGGAGCCCCAAAGTGGGCACAGAGCTCCAGGTGCAGTCTCACTAGCACCACCCAGGATGTGGCTGGCTTTCTTTGCTGCAAGGGCACACTGCTAGCTCTTGTTTAACCTGCCATCTACCAGTCCTTTTCTGCAAAGCTGATTTCTTGCCAGTTGGCACCCAGCCAGTTCAGATGCAGGATATTGCACTTGCCTGTTGTCGTGGTTTAACCCCAGCTGGCAACTAAGCCTCACACAGCCCCTCACTCACTCCCCCCCGCCCCCCGGTGGGATGGCAGAGAGAATCAGAAGAGTAAAAGTGAGAAAATGCACGGGTTGAGATAAAGACAGATTAATAAGTAAAGCAAAAGCTGCGCATGCAAGCAAAGCAAAACAAGGAATGTCACTACTTCCCATTGACAGGCAGGTGTTCAGCCATCTCCAGGAAAGCAGGGCTCCATCACAGGTACGGCTGACTTGGGAAGACAAACACCATCACTCTGAATGTCCCTCCCTTCCTTCTTCTTCCCCCAGCTTTATACGCTGAGCATGACGTCATACGGTGTGGAATATCCCTTTGGTCAGTTGGGGTCAGCTGTCCCAGCCGTGTCCTCTCCCAGCTTCTTTGTGCACCCCCAGCCTCCTCACTGGTGGGGTGGGGTGAGGAGCAGAAAAGGCCTTGACTCTGGTAAGCACTGCTCAGCAGTAACTAAAACAAATCCAAAACATAGCCCCATACATGAAGAAACTGAACTCTACCCCAGCCAAAACCAGCACACCTGTGCTGAACTTCATGAGGTTTCTGTCAGTCCATTTCTCCAGCCCATTGAGGATCCTCTGAATGCCTGCTCTTCCCTCCAATGTGCTTTCAAATTCATTGTCAAATCCTGAGCTTGCTGAATTTGCACTTCACCCCATTGTTCAGGTGGTTAATACAAATGCTAAATCATCTTGGCCATGGTATTAACAGCTGAGGTGCGCCACTGATAACCAGCTATCAGCTGGACCTCAAACTGCTGATCTCTAGTCTGTATGGCCAGCAGTCAAGACAGTTTTCCACCTATGTGGTGGTCTACCCATCCAGTCCGTAAGGATACCACCATATGGCAGACCACATTAAATGCCTTGCTAAAGTCAAAGTAAAGAGCATCCACTGTTCTCCCCTTGTCTTCTCAGCATCACACACCATTGTAGACAACCATCAATCAAGTTGGTCAGATACAATTTGTCCTTGATAAATTCCATGATGGTTGTACCAATCAGCTTCTTGTCCTCATGTGCCTGGATACGGTTTTCACAAAGACTTGTTCCACAATCTTTGTGCTGACTGAATTGACACTGATTGGCCTAGATCCTCTTGACCTTGCCTCTCTTGAAGACGGGTGTGACATTTCCTTTCTTCCAGTCATCAGGAATCTCCATTTATCATCATGACCTTTCAAAGGTGATGGATAGCAGCCTCACAAGGGCATCGCCCATCTCCCTCAGCACCCTTGAGTGCATCCCCTCTGGTCCCATGGGCTAGTCTATATCTAGTCAGTTTAAGTGCTCCCTAGCTCCATTTTCCGATACTATGGATGATGCTTCATTCCCACTGATGCTCAGGGGCCTGGGAGGCTCAAGAGCAGATCTTGCCAGTTAAGACCAGTAAAATAAAAACCTGGCATTATTCTTTTTTTATCTTTATGTAATAAAGATATTTTAAACTTCCTACCACATTTGACTTCCAAATGTCCCTTTGACTTCTACTAACAGCCCCCAGTTCCCTTAAATGGTTTATCACTGCTGCATGTTTTTTATTCATTTCCCATTCACTCTGAATGGGAAAAACATGTCAGTCCTTTCTATCATATAAAGTTATTCACATTCTGAGTTCAAGTGAGTCTTCTAATAAACTGTTTATGCTCACAACAAACAGTATAGGCTACAATTGAGAAAAGTGTCTTATAATTTCTAATGATGTATTATTACATGCATAGATTTATTATCTAATCAAACACTGCAAAATACAGAGTAACATCAGAAATCAGCTTGTTTGTTTTCTTGAAAACTTGTGGTTTTCAAGACGATTTTGACTATAAACGTTTTGGTCACATCCTACCATCTGCAGTGGCAACAGAAGCAGCTCACAGCCTCTCTCCTCATCTATTCGTATGCTCAGAAAGAAACTTCTTGATACATGGTTTTCATAAGCACTTTGAAGTATGTCACACAGGCCAAGTTTAAGAATCTCAGATCTAGGCTTCTTAATAATTTGTTTCACTCTACGCAAAAGAGAGGCCAGAGAAATCCCCTTATTCAATCTGTTAATTTTCCACTCTGTATGTTCAGTTAGAGAATGTATGATTTTCTATGCTTGAGTTTCTTTTTCTAATCATACTGAAAATTGTCAACCTCAGTCTGTTTATGCTCTACATTTAAGTAACTACTTCTCTGTTCATTGAATGTGAGCAATCTTCTGTAGGATGCAAAGCAGAAAATTTTTTATTACCCAATTTTCTTAATGCCCATGCAGTTTCATGCTGATTCAAGAGACTACAACAGCTTCATTCTTCACTTTAATTATTTGTGGCCATATTTTGTGAGAGCAACAGTTGTCACTTCAGTTCTACTCCTCTAAGGGATATGTACAGTCTTCTGTTATGGACTTACTGAAGTAACTGAAGCACTCAATACACTTCAGATTTGCGTAGATGTATTTGTGGTTTCAATATATTTTTTTCTTGTGTGTCACATATTTAGATTTAATTTCAGTGGCTCCACTTTTTCTAGCAAATTTTGCACTTATTCCTATAAATTTCCAGTCAAATTATTACCACTGGTAAAGCACAGGTGACTAGTTGTCACCCAAAGACAGATTCACTGTCATGAATACAAATTCTGTATTCCATTAAGGAATTACGTACAGGTTAAACACTGATACCCCACCTACTTTTACTTATACTGCAAAGCAAACTCAAGGAGACACTTAAAATTTATATCAGTACCTTTTGCCCTTACTTGTTGCAAAAAGAAACATGTGAAGTAATACTGTTGGCAATGAAAACTCTAGAAAAGATATAAATACTTTAATCCACATTTTTCATAACAAATTGAAATCTTATGTCTAAATACAATGTTAATCTATGTATTGAAATATTTTATTTCTGTTTTATATTCTGTTATGATATGTGCAAAGTTGTTCTAAATAAAGTATCAAAGTGTCTAACTTATTTTACAACACAGGAAAAGCTTTGATTCAGAAAATCAACTAAGTATAAAAGACAAGTATGAAGTAAGATAAATTAAGATATACTAATTTAATACTAAAGTATTCCATACAATTACAAGTCATATGGTTATAATACACCTCTTCTGTTAGTGTCCTGTCATGAAATTTCACAGATTTAATATGTATCCATAAAAGAAAAAAAAAAAACAAAAACAAACCACCTTGTATTTTTATCATTCTATTAAATTAATGTTTTGCAGCTGTCATAGGACAGCTGGACAATAATTGCTTTTGCTCTGATTCAGAAAGAAGAGCAACGTCAAACTATTCTCTGCAATAGAAAATGTACATTTTCTCAGTTTGTTGGGCATGGTGCATCCTCAGGTCTCTGGTCTGATGACAAAAGGAAGCTGACACTTGTTCCCCGAGGCTTAGTATTGGGGCCAGTCCTTTTCAATATCTTCATTGATGATCTGGATGAGGGGATTGAATGCACCCTCAGTAAGTTTGTAGATGACACCAAGTTGGGTGGGAGTGTTGGTCTGCTGGAGGGTAGGAAGGCCCTACAGAGGGATCTGGACAGGCTGGATCGTTGGGCCAGGGCCAAGTGTATGAGATTGAACAAGGCTCAGTGCTGGGTCCTGCACTTGGGTCACAACAACCCCATACAAAACTACAGGCTGGAGAGTAGCTGGAGAGCTGCCCAGCAGAAAAGGACCTGGGGGCGTTGGTTGACAGTTGCCTGAACATGAGCCAGCAGCGTGCTCAGGTGGCCAAGAAGGCCAATGGCATCCTGGCTTGTATCAGGAATAGTGTGGCCAGCAGGACCAGGGAGGTGATAGTGCCCCTGTACTCGGTGTTGGTGAGGCCGCACCTCGAGTACTGTGTTCAGTTTTGGGCCCCTCACTCCAAGAAGGACATCGAGGTGCTGGAGCGTGTCCAAAGAAGGGCAGCAAAGCTGGTGAAGGGTCTTGAGCACGAGTCTTATGAGGAGTGGCTGAGGGAGCTGGGGTTGTTTAGCCTGGAGAAGAGGAGGCTGAGGGGAGACCTTATTGCTCTCTACAACTACCTGAAAGGAGGTTGTAGCGAGGTGGGGGTCGGTCTCTTCTCCCAAGTAACAAACAATAGGACAAGAGGAAACGGCCTCAAGCTGTGCCAGGGGAAGTTTAGATTGCACATTAGGAAAAACTTCTTCACTGAAAGGGCAGTTGGGCACTGGAACAGGCTGCCCAGGGAGGTGGTTGAGTCCCCATCCCTGGAAGTATTTAAAAGACAGGTAGACGTGGTGCTTAGGGACATGGTTTAGTGGTGGACTTGGCAGTGCTAGGTTAACGGTTGGACTCGATGATCTTAAGGGTCTTTTCCAACCTTAGCAATTCTATGATTCTCTGACACTGGGAGCCTGGAATGCAAGGAAACGGTTGCTATCCTGATCAGGGCAGAGTCCGCCCTTTTGGTCCCATGCATTTCCAAAACTGCTAAGTGCCTCAAGGGGGTCTTGGTAAAAGAGGCAGCCTGAGTTATTGTGCCTTGGAAAAGAATGAGAAACTTTCTTAATGGGAATCTGTTTTAATCAACTACTAAAAGACCTGAAGCTAAGATCATTCTTTTCTTTTGCAGGAACCACTAAAGCCTTTCCACAGGTAACAAGCAGAATAATAGTATTTCACACACAGGGATAATGGAGAAGTCCTTCCTTTCCCATTCACTCATAGTGAATAAGAATTTCATTTTAAACCAGTTTCAAAGCCCGATAGCAGTGGAAAACACACAAACATCATTTAATCATGAAATTAAGTGTGTTCTCAGGAGCAGTGAAACCATGGCTTTTATTTTTGCTTCCTGCTAAAGGGTGGGAAGTTTATCCTTGCTTCTCTGAATGCAAAGTCTAGACAAAAAAATCTGTTCTTTTCTCCTAGAGATGATGGGGCTCCAAAACATTGTCAAATTCAAAATCTCAGAAGCTGTCTATAGTTTTCTGCCAGGTTTCTCCTTTATTTATGCCACCTGCTGCTGCCCTGTTATAGCACAGGCACAGCAGGAAACACAAATGAAAGGAAGAGCCACAAATACACGCGGCTGGATTGTGTTTTCCCAGTGGAGCAGCAGGAGGTAAAAATGATAGGGATTATGTTGCCACTTGCCCTGAGGCAAAATGTTAATAATGGAGGAAACAGCCTTATGCTTTCCTCTCCCAAGGGGGAAAAAAAGGATCTTTGATCTTGGGAAATTGAGTTTTTTATGCCCCTAAAGGTTGCTCTCTAGCTAATAAACTTATGTTACTGCATGGGGTCATTAAAATAGCAACATGAGAATATAAGGGCTAGATTTTGTCCAAGAAATTAGGTGCTCATGCCTTCCAAGGTGGCATCAAATAGGTTTTTCAGATAATCCAAAAGAGGGGGTTTTATTCCAGCACAGCTTTATTACTGTAGCAAGTTCTTTTTTTGCCTTCACATTTCAGGATTTTCACATTAGATAAATCCTTAGAAAATAAATACTATGGTCTGTTGTCTGCAATATTAATCCATATACATATTTCAATGGAAAGTAGGAATAAAACTCATTTATAGTTCACTGAAGTCTACAAGTTTAAGATTAGATACTGAGAAAGCAAATAGATTTTAGGTAGTATTGACCACTTCCTCTCACTATAGCATTCTTTCCAGTTACCATTCAACTATTCCATAAATGGTACTGAGCTTACGATTATGAATTTTGAAGAAGGCACGATTTTTGTTGATAAAAACAGGAACCGTGCAGCAGCAAAGGCATGCTCCTGACCTCATCCCAGATCAAACCAAAATCATCTTTCCCATTTCACAACAGTAAATCTTTCCCAAATATCAATCCTGAAATCCTAAATCATAAGAAAATGAATTGCATATGACAGAAAGGATTTCCTCTCCATGAGAGATTTGGAATGACCGGCAGTACACATTATGCTTTGTTGTTACAAATCATAATCATTGCTGTGTCCTGTAAATCTGTTGATAGGAAATATTTTCAGTATCTTTGCTACCACTTTCTGATACTCAACAGGCACTCCTGAAATTACAGATATGAGGAACCCTTAGCAATTTTGCCCTAGGATCATAGCAGTTGATAGGATTTTTCATTTCCTCTGCATGGCTTTGGGTCATAGCAACTTCTCTGCTCATACTTACCTTATACTTCTAGTCTAAGAGTATGTGTACATAAGTCCCTATCAGTATTAAATGGAGTTATTAATATTTATTGCTGAGAGAAAAGTTCCTTTACTATACTAATCCCAGTGAGAAAAACTACTGACTCATGTCCAGCACAATATGTTAAAGCTGATAAAGTACAAAAGTTTATTACAGACTACCATTCTTTTCCCCTTCTACTTTTTATTTTGTAGGGGTCTTATCACAGAAGCAGTTTTATTTATCTTTGTTTTGTTATTTGGGGAGAAGAATGTAGAAGCATTACCTTCTGGTCTGGAGTATATAAACATAAAAGAAAATTTTAAAAAGTTGTATTTTTATCTTTCTAATAAATTAAGGTTTTGCAGAAGAAAGTTATGTCACAGGATAGCTGGGCAATAGTTACTTTTGTTCTGCTTCAGAAAGAAAAGCAAGGTCAGACTATTTTTTACAACTGAAATTCTACGTATTATCAGCTTTGTTGGGCATGGCGCATCCTCATTTCTGTTAGGATCTTATAGAAGAAGCTTAAAGGTACATTAGCTGTCAGATTTTCTAAGGAACAATTTATATAGAGTGGACACGCTATAGTGTGCCCATTGAAGACTGAGGCAATCCTTCAGAAAAGGATGTGAGTCTAAGCTTCCTACCATATGTGAACCATAGGCAGATTGCAGAGGAGGGGCAACCAGCTGTAGGGGCGACAGAGCCTGATGAGCTGGAATGTCTCAATGGAAAGAACAGGGCAGAACTGCAGCAGAAACAGGTCCCAAGTCATTAGAGTACAAACGTGTTGGCAGCCATCTACAAACTGAAGCGAAGAACTTACAGAGATGTCTGTACATGAGATGCAGTACTGCAGAGAAAACCAGAGGTAAGCTTTACTAAGTCATCTTGGGTACTAAAAGCAATCATGCGTAACAGTAGTCTATGTAGGCTCACTTGCCTTACCAAGAAATCGCATACTTTTGCCTGCAATTAGTAAGAGTTGTCCTACCAAATCCCTGCTTAAGTTCAAAGACCTTCATCAATATTGTGCACAACATTGAGTGGGGGGTGAAGAAGCAAACAGGTCTACTAAAAAAAGGAAAACATGATTACTTTTAGCTACATATAACCTTGTTAAATATCACTATGGAATGTATAAAAAAGCATTCTTAAATTGTGTCTTAATAGAACAACTAAATCTAGAGCACAAAAGAGAAAGTATTCTCATATTAGCCCTAAGACTTCTTTAAGAAGCAAGTACAACTGAAAAACTAGCTAGCAGTATCTGCCTTGGGAAAGAAAAGGTAGTAAATTCTAGCTCTAAAAAATCTCCTTCTTCTCTCAAAATACCTCCCCAGCCCAAACTTCTTAATGGAAATTTTCACAGTATTAGGAAGATGGCCTGGTTTCGGCTGGGATAGACTTAATTTTCTTCGTAGGAGCTGGCATAGTGCTGTGTTTTGGATTTAGGATGAGAATAATATTAGAGAACACACTGGTGTTTCAGTTGTTGCTGAGCAGTGCTTACACCAGTCAAGGACTTTTCAGCTTCCCCTGCTCTGCCAGGTGCACAAGAAGCTGGGAGGGGGCACAGCCAGGACAGCTGGCCCAGACTGGCCAAAGGGCTATTCCATACTGTATGATGTCATGCCCAGTATATAAACTGGGGAGAGCTGGCTGGGGAGCAGCGATCACTGCTCAGGGATGGGCTGGGCATCGGTCAGCGGGTGGTGAGCAATTGTATGGTGTATCACTTGTTTTGTATATTTTTTATCTTTTTTTTTTTTTCTTCCTCTGCTGTTCTGTTAAACTGTCTTTATCTCAACCCACAGGTTTTACTTTTTTTTCCCTGATTCTCTCTCCCATCCCACGGGGGGTGGGGGGGGAAGTGAGCAAGCAGCTGTGTGGTGCTTAGTTGCCAACTGGGGTTAAACCACGACAAGCACTCAAACAAAAGACCCCCTAAAACAACCCCACCTGCAAAACTAAAGCAAAATCCCCTATCTAAATTCCTTAGCAAGGATGAAACTTATTGGGGAAAATGAAAGACAAAAAAAAACTAAACAGAATACCTTTCTTTGTATTTGCTTTCTAATCTTTTTTTGTTTGTTTTTCAAAGAAACTGAGAACAACATTCACTAAATTGAACCTAGGCTTACCAAGACTAATTCTTGACACCTGAGGATACCCACAAAAGGTTAAATTCTGTCCTCATCAAGTGAGGGAACACAGTCAGGCTGGAGAGCTGGCCTGGCCAAAGCTGGCAGTGGCCCACATACAGAAGTCCTATCAGGAGACAACTGTGAGGGTCACTAGAGGGAGAGTACACAAAGACCAGAAATCTAGCGCAAAATAACCATATAGCAAAACAGCCAAATTCACTATGTTCTTTACATTTACACAGTTTTTGTTTAGCTTTGTTATGTTTTATTTGGAGAGAAGAATGTAGAAGCACCACTTGCCAAAGTGGAGTAGCTATTTCAGTCCACGACAGGAGACTTACTTCAAGTTGAAAATGCTGATGTGAATACATTTACCTGCAATGTTTACAAAATATTTGCTTTTTGATGCTGGTAAGTTTTCCTGTGTTTTCTAATAACACTAATGACTTTAGTCCTTATGAAAGTATTAGAAAAACAAAGAAAGCTACAGAAAAATGTCTGCTCTGCTTAGTCTGGAGCAACTAAGCTAAGCTAGCCAAATAACATGGAAAATAGGAAAGCTAAGAGAGATTTTTGAAAATCGGTGACATCCAACACTTCCCATGCCTAAGGACATAATTGATACCCAAAGCTCAATAATTTTTGTGTGTTTTTTTTTAAAGGAGATTAGCAATTTGATTAATAATGAAATAATTTACTGGATACTATCATGATTATTTCCTCTCTAGAGCCTTCACAGGTAACAGAACCTATCAGATACACAACAAAGAGCACGACTTTTCTTCTAGGTTAAATCTTAGAAAGGATTTCAAAATTGCAAAGTCTTTGCAAGCCTGATTCTACATTTTAAGTTTTACTTCTGCATAGAAAGCCAGGAGATCACTTGTTTTCCTCTCTCTACATACTATTTCAGCAGGAAATTCTAAGGCGCAGCTCACAGGACAAGCCTGCTTTTACTGCTTCATAAGAAAGGCCATTTCTATTTGTAGTCTGTATAGGTTAAAACCAGCAGCAACATACTATACAAAATGCCTGGATGGCTTCAACCTGTCTGAAAGCGTGTTCCTCTCAGGCCTGTTCTGGTGTATGCTAAGTGTGTGCTTTCCATTTGGGTCATCCGAATACTGTCAGAGTATGGTCTAGCAGATCTCAGACCTTGCTAACCAGCTACACATGAAGTTAGGCAATACAGCCAGGGGGGAAGAATCATTTAGTGATAGGTACTTTGGCAGTACTGGAAAAACCACAACATTTTTGCCTGTCAGTGGAGAAGCTAATTTTAATAGACCTTTGGTAACAGGGATGCAGCAGCCCCGGATGGGCATAGGCTGCCATTGCTGGCTGCTGTCAGTGCTCGGCATGAAGCTCCTGAAAACAGCATTTCGTCGACTGCCGACAGTGGGAATCATGCCTTGTTAGCTTCACAAAACTGCAGGGACAGGGTGTTAGAATCCTGTAGGGAAAAGCCAAAGACAGCAACGCTGAACAGGGAAATGCAGACTTTTATGTTGTGTTATCCTTTGTGTTGCGCTTACAGCCAAACTCCAGGGGAGGGAGTACAGATTATACGAGTGATGTCTTTCCTATTCAGACCAACAGAACTTCGCCTTTTCATACCATCGTCATTGTTAACAAAGAGTTGTGTATCAGCATGGGCATAACAAGTAATAAAAGCTTTCCCCAGATTCACATTGCTATCTTAGGAAAACATACCGAAGATGGTTTTTTTGGTACTGTTCTTGTTCCCTGCAAGCCCTTCACTTCTTGCTTTATAAGCTTCTGACGTTCAGCAGTTGTTTCAACCTCATTTTTTTGATAGTTGATATAGAGCTAGGTAGTCCATTCCTTCAAATGCCAGCTTTTTAAGGCATTGAGGCAATTTTTTAAGTTAAATTACTTTAGAGGACTAAACAACACTCACAAGATGCATCCATTTTTCTTACCACTGTCCCCAAAATACAAAGCAGGAGTTTTACAGGTAGTGGTGGATGCTATAAAGTAGCATTTGTCTGAACAAAAGGAACTGTTTATATATTTGCATCTGACTTGAACTAGTCACTTTTAGAGACCTTTTCTAGGCATGGAGAGAATCAAGCTGTGATTCACCTCATCTTAATATATATATAATCTTAAAGTAAATATCTAAAATACAACATATTGATCTTGCACCAAACTATTTTTAGCCACTGACTAGAAATAAAGCCTCAGCAGCTAGTTCAGATATATGATGATTCTCACCCTGTTAGACTATAAAGACCAACTAGTCAATCAGTTTGCCTCACTGATAAATGACTATTACAGAATCAGAGATACATAGCACTCATGATCCAAATAATTAGTGATGACAAGCTCATGTCTATGGTTTAAGGGACAGAATAATTTACTGCAGTGTCTCTGCATAAGCCCCTGATAATTACACGGAAAAAAAATCCATATCTGATTTCCCTGAGAGTAGTACTGTATTTTCTAACTCTGTTCTAATACAGGTAGACCCCCACGTGCCCTCTGTTTCCCACACTCTGCAAAGCAGGCTCTGCCCTGGGCTGCTACCCCCTACCCCTCCAGCTGCTGCCAAGGGCACAGCATCGAGAGACCACTGAACACCCACCCAAGTGTAACCACCCCCGTGGGCTGTATGAGTCCATCTCAGTACTCACACCAGTGCAGATGTCACAGACACTGCAGCTGCCAAAATGATTCATTTAAAAAATTTCATTTAGTCTTTTGTCTGTGCCTGCATAGACATTTTGGTACTAGCAGAAACGCTTTCAGCAGCCAAAGTTGTTTCTTTGCTCATCCTTGCAAACCTACTTAAGTAAATACATGTTCTTTGATGCTCAGTGCTATCCATTACATTGCTGGAAAATTGTATAGCTGAGAGTACTCTGCTAAATTTATCAGTAAGTTTGGATTGTGAAGTTTATAATTTTTCTCACTTCCATGGGAAAAAGCTGGCAGAACTACTTGCTTCATTTATCCTTGTGTACAAGTCAGGAGAGGAACTGATGATAAAGTGCATTTTAGAACATTAGAAATTGTAGTTTGAAAAGCATTTTTCAGATCTATCATTCCTAATGAAGTGTGCAGAATGATGATAAGGATGAGCTACCCTGAATAAGTACTAATTTCATTCCTACTTATCTGTCTCTTTTCCGTGTCATGACTTCAATTTCAGGTTATGATTACCTAGATAAAAATCCTTCCCTTAAGATACTTCAGCAGTTTGTGTATGTGTGTGCAAAGCAATTATGGAAAAGATCATTTGTTTTCTTTTGAGTACAATCTCCATGCCCAAGGTACTGAACTAATAAATGAGGCCAAAAGTTCATAAAATGAAAACTTGCAGGAATCCCTATTGCTGATTTACTTGATTATGAAGAAAAAAGAAAAAAAAATGGGGAAGTGCAGAAGAGACAGAAAGAGTTAAGCTAAGCATGCGTTGTAAGAAGCCTTGAACAAAGTAGCTTGGTTCTTCTCAGAGGACAGGAAACGGAGAGAAAGGGTTGCTCAGTTCCAGGAGAAACCAATTAATTCCTTTCAAAAACACAGGAAGGCAGAAAAGGAAAAAAATTGGCTTCAGAAAGCAAGCTGTTTTTTTTGCTGAGTGATCCTAATGGCACAAGCAAAGTGCTAGAAAAGTCTGGATTTTCTGGAAGAAAAAAGCTGTTGCACATGAAGTTAGCACAATCATATGTAGGGCTGATGGCACTTGCAGTCACTCCAAACGCTTGCAGATTGGATGTGCAAGGTAGACTGCTGCTGAAAAGCGAAGTCCTGTTTCTCTTCTTTCCTCTCTCAACTTGGCCACTTTTAGCAGACTCCTCCCTTGCATAAGTTTAACTGATCTTATGAGTATGCAGTCAGTTGGAGCAGTCTGAAGAGTTAAGAGAAAACTGGGGGGTTTTGGCAGGTTCATTTTGTGTCAGCAAATGACAAGAGTTGATAGCGCTCACTGTATGGTTGCCAAATTACTAATACAGATGACTGGGAAGCTGGGACAGGAGCATGTGGCTGATGAGATAGGCCATGGCTTTCGACAGACACACAGCTGGACTGGAATAAGGGCACTGTGAAGTGCAACTTGCATTTTTTTGAACTACACGGTTTCTGCGCATGAGTCATCACAGGTATCATCCCCAGAGAACATATCAACATGATTAAGGCCAGGGGTACAATGACGAAGCTAGATCCTCCTTGTACTGGCTGCATCTGGCTAGATTTGTGACAAATACTTGAAATAAGAGCAAGGGGTAGGAAAATCCTACCATGGATATATGTGGAGGTGGGAGGACTCAGGTCCAATGAGTGGCTGAAGTAGAGAGGGAACAGTTAGGACCCAAAGAGCAAAAACAAAAAAAATCAGGAAAGTGGAGGAGAATGTCACTGAATGACAATTTCGGGGAAAAAGTGCCTGTGGCTAGCAGCTAATGAAAAAGGAATGCAGAAGCAAAGCACACAGGGTTTATGTGTAAGGAAAGGGACTCTGAAGGGACACAGAAGATGAGAACTGCTACACTGTATGAAGATCAACCTGGACCCAAACAATGCAACCTGAGATGGGAGATAGACATTGGGACCTGATAAATGGAGACTGCATTTGGGAATGAAGGGAGATGAGGACTGCTGCAAGGTCTCAGTTGAAAGAGAGGACGGTGGCAGATTGGAGAATGCTGAAGACATCAAGTCAGCAGAGAAGGAGGAGATGGAATAAAGAACGTACACCCGCTTGTCCACAAACTTTACAATATGACCCAGAAACCCAAAGCCTCATATTTTAGTTTCAGCAAACTGGTGGAAACCACTGCTTTTGCTCATTTTCATTTCAGCAGAATATCCACCAGAGAAGGGCAACCCCTACTGCTCTTCGCTAGTCAAAGAGGAGGGAGAGAGAGAAAGAGAGAAGAATGAAGAAGAGCTGACACAGGAGGTAACACCAGGTCTTGCTGACATGAGCAACTTGAACAGCCAAAGGGGCATTCTGCTCTCCCGAATTTTGCTTTCACTTAGAATTAGCCTCCTCCAAGGCATGTATGGAAATCAATAAGGAATATTCTTAAAATAGCAACAGCGCTATAATCTTGTGACACTCACTGGGAATTAATAGGAAAAAGAAAGAAATAAAATGATTTCTTCTGCTGATATTCCTAATTACATCAAGAGCAACTGACTATTAATGGTGAGACAATAAGTCAGAGACTGCTAAGAATCCATTTCTAAGTGTGCCTTCTCTATACCTGTAAGGGTAGATAATGAGCTTCACAGTGATTTTTTTGATTGACATAAATTAAACCTCAACTAACTAGACACCTTTATTTTAAAATATAGAAGTTTTTTCCCCATATATTGATATAAATTTAAATTGAATAATAAATATACTTAATGTATTATGTATTAATAGGAGCCTGCATTATGATAAAAATGCATATAATTCAAGATTACAAAATCAGTAAGCAGAAAAAAAAATAACCAAAATTTCTTGTATGAAATATAGCCAAATTTTCTCTTATTCTCAGATGGAATCAAGTTCCACAGCCAGCCAGAAAAAAATATTTCTAACAAGTCATGCTCATCAATAAGAAAACCAACATAAATGGAAGAGTTCTCATTTATTTTACATACTCTCTGAAACACCATCAAACTGTGACTGCCAAAGTAATAAACCTAAGTATCCAGAACACTTTGTACACATAGTATTTCTGGTTACAGAAACCTAACAGCACGCTAAATGAGTTTATTAGTCTCCTCTGTATGTATTAAGGGGGGAAATATGCTGTACCCCATAGACTCGCTCTCCACAAAATTGTAAATGAGAGGTGCGATTATCAAGTAACGTAATGTGCAAAACCAGAGTCATTCATACATGCATATGCACACATTCATACAACCACATACCCAAACACATTCGGAAAGTAATGGGAAAAGATCACCAGGCCTTTGCCAGCTGTTTGAACCAATTAAATCTAGCAGCATCTCCAGACACCCAAAGAATCCAGTAAACCACAGGGATATTTGCTCTACGGGGAAAGTCTGCACGTTCCCTAGAGCCATCTCTGGCGCAGCCCACCGAGCAGCAGCAATACCCACAGTCAGATGTGTGCAGCAGACGTACGACCTCTCTCTAGTCATAAAACTTTTGCAAAATTAGCCCACTGGGGCTATAAGCAGCAGGTTTATAACACAGTGCATCTCAGACTGATCTAAAGCCTATTGAAGTCAAAGGGAGCCCTTCCATTGATTTTTATATCAGCTTTGGCTCAGTCCCCTAAGTTAACTCATGGGCTAGATTAGCCAGACAAAAGAGGCTGGGAACATGAAAAGGTGTTAGACGTAGACTTTAAATAGAAGATTTTCATTGTAGTATAGGTTTTGGATGCAACAGAACATTTAAGATGGAGACCTTAATTTTTTTGAAAACAATTTTCTCACTTTTACTCATTTAAAAGCTTAGTTGTGATGATACTGTACCTATAATAAGCCCTGTACCTGTTTAGTTGTTTGCAGGAGTTAATGTAGTAAATGCTGTAGAAAAACCAAGCAGCAGGAAAAGATATTTACATTTTTTTTTTTTTTTGTTAGAAACACATATTCCAAAATCCACAAGGCTGAGAAGGGTCTAAAACTAAGAGACTTATTTTAAAGTTCATGCTCTGTGTAGGCTCTGTGTTTATTCTTTTGTACAGCTGGGAATTTTATCATCACGATCCATAGTTTACAAAAATCCAGAGAAGCCTGGTTATATTACAAACATATTAAGAAGAGATTTTCTGAATGCTTCTTATCCTCTGAATTCAAGTCTTGATTAAAAATGATCGGGTTCATGCTATGTTTATTCATGCTCATTTATTAAACAGTCAAATCTTAATTTGTGTGTATGTATTCTTAAAGAACGTTATGAGGAAAAATATTTTCCTGTAACATGCCACTTGCTAGAAAATACTGGAAAACCTGCTCTGGCCATTATGTCCACCTCTGAGCTCAGGGGCCAGCGGCTTCAGAGTCTCCTTTCTGCAGGTGGCTTTAACGAAATGACCTTGTTGTCTCAACTACAACATCTCCGAAGTGTTTCATAAACATCTTGTAATTATCTCAATAATGGGATTTGCTAGCTGTAACAGATACATATTTTTTGTAAATAATCCACCCAGGAGTGTGCCTGCACAGTCCTGATCTTTTCAGCTGCTCAGAGGTAAACACACAGATGGGAAGAAAGAACAGGCTGCTGTAATAATTAGCCTTGAAAATTCTGAACACGGAAAACACACCAGCAGCATGTACTGAAAATATAAACCTACAGGTTTTGGAGAAAGTTCGGCTCCTCCTGGTGCTTCTGAAAATTATGTTTAGTATCAATTTGCACCTCTAAAAATCTGGCTACTCAATAAAGGCTTCCTGAAGACTTCCACTAAGATACATATGTGCATCAAACTGACTTTTAAAAATTAGACAGATATGCTTTTGACAATTTTACTCTGCTCCAAATTTTTACACTCTGGAAATTTCATAATCTGCTCCTTATGCCAACTGCCTCGTTAATACAGATTTGCTATTTTTCTTTCTGCATGTTATACACAGTGACTTTTTGTGATGACATGTACTGTGCAATTGCAAAAACAGCAAGAGCATTTTCATAAATTATTTTAATTTGACAATTTAAATTCCAAATGCTAAGGGATCTTTAAATTAAAGTTGCTGATTACCTTCTAAAATGTAACTACCTGCTAACCTGTATGTGACATCACAGTTAACCATTGCCATGGAAGGTTTTACATCCATAATGCACTAAAGGAAAGAATATATATATATGTATATATAAAATAACAATAGGATTTACCTCTATTCTTTATCAAAACATACAGTGAGGTGTGTCTAAAGTATAAAAATAAAATGCTTTATGTCTTGGAAGAATTACAAATATACGTGAAATTATACACTGTATTTGGATCCAAACTGGAATCAAAAGAATTCCTCATTAATATCACAGTATAAGCTTATCGAAGTCAGTCTTTGTTCCCTGAGAGACTCTGTAAACATTTGTTTAGAGACTGCAGTCCTTTCCAGGGGATATGTGACCCTATATTTGGCTGTGGCTCAGACACACCCTGTTTGCTGTAGCCCAACATTTACTGAGTATGACAAGTCACTAAGCAGCTTGGAAACTCTACTTAGTGTCCTCTTCCTGACAAGAACTGTTCTTCATAAAACTTCATCAGAAACTTGCCATATCAACTTTGGTTCCCCAAATTCACCTGCTTCTTGAAATCCACAGGTTAGACAACTTTTCTTCTATTTAATATATACCACAGTGATTTGCATTGCTCTAGTTCCTTAATCAAAACATTGTGCAGTGTCAAGTCAAATACAGAAGACCATAGTAAAGACATGATAAAAATGAATGAGGTAATGAGACTAAGAAGGAAGAGACCTTGGAAATTTAATTTCTTCCTATTTTGTTACTCGATCACAGTCAAGGAATATTGGACATGTAGTGAATATAAAAGTTGAGATGTATTGTTTCCAAACAGCATGCAGTATGTAGATGATGCTTGCTGCTGTAAGATCTGAAATAAAGAATTTAGTCACATTTCAAAGAAAAAATATTTCTATATCAAGAACTTTCAGAATAATTGATAACAAAAATGTTGGGATATACAATTTCATGCTCTTAAAGTTTACAGCAATCTAATTATGAGATATCCAGATAACAGCTAATGTGTGGCAGATAATATCACATCTGTGGAGATCTTAAGCTTCCCTCTGAAATGTTTGATATTGGCTTTATTAAAGAAAAGAAGTTGGAGTAGCTGGATGTTGTCTGCATCAGCATGGCAACTTCTATTTTCCTATTGAATGAAATTTTGTGACCCAGCTGGTAAAAAAAGACTTGCACTGTAAAATAAAAATCATATAAGTAAAGTCTTATTATAGCAAGAGATGGTTTTTCACTAAAATACACAGGTGTTTTAAAAATCAATGAATGTGTAATAAAGATTTCAGTTTCTCACAAAAAAGATAAGACATGTCACTGGTACATTTGTGTGATAGCTTAAACAGTCATCCACTAGAAAAAATGGAAGCAATTTGAGGCTGAGATTTCCTCCTGCAAATAAATTCATTGTTTTTTCCTTAAGAGACCCTCCCAAGTATTTGTTATTTTCCAGTTCGTGACATCTTTTCATTAGTCATTTGTAGCCTGAAGAAACACTAATTGTAGCATTTACTGTATAACTCGCTCTTCCCCCCCCCGCCCCCCCCCAAACTTCACAGGATCGATTTTCACAATGCAAATGACACAAGATGGTTTTTATTCTCTCAGATTAAAAAAAAAAGTTTCCTTATCCCAGTTCCTCACAGAATGGCTTGAGGTGAAAAATAACTCCTCTTATTTATTCTTTTCCTTTATAAAAAAATCCTTCATGTTTGACTGATCCATACTTTTTATCTACTCTCCTCCAAGCTAAAATAACAGAAAATATGTTGTTCGCTAACAGATTACTAAGAATAAATATGTCCCCCATGCAAAACCAGATGATGCTCTATAATGTCCAAAAATTTGGGCAAAAGACAGGCAGAAAGACAGGCTGGAGTCCTGTCAGCATTTTGGTGTTGGCATGCCGTCATGAGCTGCCTGGAGCAGTGAACGTGAACTGGGGCTTGCGGAGACTGAATGAGGGTAATTTACTGAAGTCTATTAAGGAGACTGCAGTGCCGAAAGCATAATGCACTCCTCGCATTTCACAGCTTCAGCATTTACCGTGATGAGGCCCTCAACAATTAAAGTTATTCTTTGTTCCATCTGACTATGTTTTAAAGATGAGCAGTTTTCTAAAAAACTTTTACCTACCTGACAGGTAGGCACTGAATTGACTGCAAACAGACACACAACTCTCTAGGTTTTCAGAAAACGACTAAAATGTGATTTTTAGGAGACTGTAGAAAACGTTGCGGTTTAGGTATAAGGGAAGCCTCCCTAAAGCTGTCAGTTGAATACCAGGAGAGGAACTGCCTGGGGAACTGCCAAGGGGAGGCCTTGGGAAAGACAAGAAATTTGCAACCCTTCTGATAATCTGTGAGATCTAAATGGATCCTTCACATGTGCTGAAATGTGCCACTGACCTCTGTGCTCGTAAGCATTAATCTCTTTGCAAAACACAGTGGTCATTTATGGATTATCAACCGTAATTAACTCTTGATATCACAGGAAAAGGAGTTTGTTCCGTCAAGTTAAGCAAGACCGTAAATAATGAAAATAAATTTTTGCTTCTCAAGATGAACTCTTTTCTTCAGTCCTCATGGTAATATATACTGTTTTCTTTATATTCCGTATGCTATGGAAAACAGCTTCAAAGAATATGCTAGGAATCAGTATCTGATTTTTCTTTAACAACAATTTCATTTAGTAACATCCTTCAAAATGCAGATGGATATTTTTATTGCATTGTGTCTGACTGTTGAAGCATTTTAGCTGAATTCCAGTTTGCTAGCCCACCAGAAAACAAATGATAAGTAGGCATCACATATTTACTTCAGTAGGAGCAAGGAGGAACTCTGAACATTCAGGAGCCAGATAATTCATTACCTGCATGTAAAAAGTGAAGTTTAATCCTTGTTATGCAACTAGAAAAGGGATGATGAATATAATGGATATAATCTCCTTAACACGAACAGCAACAGAGCACTAAAAAACCCCTCAGAAATCTTCAGCACAAAACAAATATGCTGCTACTAATATGGAATGCTTCAGTCACATAAATTACAAAAAGCAGCAAAATGTTTTACAATCTGACTACAAGATCGTCTGCCTTTAATCAATAAGTTATTCTTAGGCTGTAGGTAATAAATGAGGTTTGGGATTTTCAGTTATTTAATTTTTGACTGAGAGGCTTTTTATTTTAAGATATGATGAAATTCAAATGACACTGCACATTTTAAGCTGATGCAAATTGATACAACTGAAAGAAAATCTGTAGGGAAAAGAATGCATGCAAAAGTATAGAATTGTTAATGTTATTCTAACAATATTATAATGCAGATGTTACAAACTAAACTAATTTCTTGATTAGGAAAAGTAAAACAAAATGTTGAACACTAATGTAGGAAGAAGCACTGATAGATTTGTTGCTAGGAAGGTGGCAATATTTCAGATACTGTTTACTATGTTTTTGTTTGTTTTATGAGTGCATTCTGTTTCTTTAGAGAGAGACTGCTTGGTATGGTACTTGTACACCCAGCTGAGTGGTACCACTTTCATTCAGGACTGGACCTTGACTCCGACTCCCCATTTCCACCTACATCTGAACGGACAGAATGGCAGATAAAGCCTGAAGAAAGTCGAAAGTCGTAGGAGAGTCGATAAAGCCTGCAAGAAAGGGAAGCTTGGTATACCGCTAACCACAGCAACTACAATATTTCCATCACACGTTATAAAAACTGTATTTCAATTGAAGGCCTCGTACTTCAGAATTCAAACTTTAAGCATTTTAATGCTTAATATTAATCAGTAACTTGTAAAATATCAAAACACTATAATAATACAGTGCAAGTACTTATATCGAAGATTTATGAAGAATGAAACTTGAAGACTCAGTGCAAAATAATGTGTGGATTTTCACACCTGTATTTTCGAGGACAGTTAGTCAGTGTGCATCTACATACACCATGTACTTAGGCAATATTTGAAGGAGGAAATTTTGATTCCCAAATCTATTCATATCTCTGAATGTCAATCCCAGAATACTGGTCAAAGCCATAAGGAGTCCAGACAAAATTATTTAGTGATATGAAAAATTCAGACTTTTCAGCAAAGTTATCAGCTCTATACAACCTGATTGGAAATAACTCAAAGTATTTCTAATTTGTCAAGACATATCCTTTCATGAAATTGTTTTTCTATGCAATAGGTGAATGGATTTCTGTCTTTTCCTCCAAAGCTACCAGCATGTTAAAAAAAGTTTGCTATATCCTCTTAAAAAAAAATACTGCATATAATTCCCTGCCTAATTGACTACAGTTTAAAACTTGCTTCCTCCTTTATTTTTTAAAGTTAATGTTATATTTTGCAGTGGCATTATAGCGTACCTCAGCTAATACAGGGAATAGTCGATTTCATACTTAATATAATGATTAAGAAAATATGCTGTCCTTTAGAAAACTTCTGTAGTCCCCCTGAGTAATGGGTACATCTACAAGAGTTTAAAAGCTGTTACCTAAAACTAATGTAAGGTTTACTACAGTGTTAAGTGTGGTGCATCTATTCAGTATTCAGACATAAGAGCCCAGGTGGTACCCATTTACCAATAAATGTCATTCCACATTATTTCCTGTTGCCTTTCATTATAGCAACATTATCTTAGAGTTTCTTTCAACTGCTGGAGAAGAGTCATTGCTTAGAAGAGCACAAGAAGTAGATGGGAACTTTCTTGTTTGTTCTTAGTTTATTTTGGCTGCAGATTGTGCAACCAGAGCAGAATTTGATTAGTGATGAAGCTCAGTTTTCTCTTTTGCAAGCAGTTGACTTGTTCTCATTTCCAACAACCTTTAAGGTTCCCTTTATATTTCAGTACAATTAAGTTTCTGAGGAATGTTTTACTTCTTCAGATAAACCAGTGTTAATTCAAAATAAAGCTGCCTTGAGGACCAATATCATTCTAAACTGTATAAACTGTTCTTTTACCCTTTTTTTTGTTCAGTCAGCAAGATGTGGGAGGCTGGTAAATAGAGGAGAATCCAAAGAAGATGCATTAAATCTTCAAATAAGTGAGAAACAAAAAAGCAAGAAAAGGAAAATAGCAATTACACAGCAAGCGCATGAATCCATTGACATTATCGAAGCTTCTCACATCTAGGACATATTCCATCATCTGGAGTGACTTAAGCCTTTGTCTCCTAGATGGCAGGATTCAAAAATAAACCAGAAGTTTTCAAGAGACATGCTCAGGCAGGGTGAAACAGCTGCGTTTTTATACTACTTAGCAGAAGTCTATATAACCCTTACATGACTAAACTCGAATAGTCTTACAACAACAGTAGAAGTTGGATGTATAGCTGAGCGGACCTCAGGGCAGAGAAGGGCAGAAATGACAGAGAGTGCAGATGAGGACCATAAAGCAGCGGGTGCTATTCAGGAACTGCTGCACTTGTTGGGCCACGACGAGTGGGGAAAGGACCCCTATAAAAGAAAAGCTCACATTCTTGTGGCAGGCATCTACAGATGTAGTGGGTGTCCGTTGTGCGAAATGATAAAAGAAGGGGAAAAAAGAAAATGCAGACTAAATGTCATTTGCTAAACCTTGTCTCATGTCACATAATACTTTCAGAAAAAAAATATGTGCCTATTTTACTGAGGTAGCAATCAATCTCCAAGTGAATCAAAGCATTCAGCAGTTAACAGACACAGATGGTTTCCTATTCACACATTTTTATTCATGAATTCAATTTGGGATTCAAAAACCAGTATAATTATTGGGAAGAAATGTTCAAACTTTATTCTACTAAACTGTCAGTTGTGGCATTGCAATATACTATGAATTTCTTACTGGAAGGGGTGAACATGTACATAACCAAGTTAAATTATCAGGGACAAATATGCAGAAATAAAGAACTTGAATAGTCTCACATACTTAGCAGGGAGGCTGATTTATGCTAAGTGAAGACCTGGATCTAAATGATTATCAGAATCAACTTCATGATCTAGTTGCAAGTGCACTGCCTTTATCTCTAACTGTCACCCTAAAGGAAAATCTCTTGAATGTTGTAGCACGTATCTTTAAAAGACTCTTTACACTCATATTTAGTTTTTATGCTTCATATAAAGACTGGAATTAAGCTTATATCAAAATGAGTAAAACTAAGAGGGACCACTGAGGGTCACTTCATTGATTATTCAGTCAAAACTTCAGAGAAAGTCAGAATGTATTCTAATAGATAGACTCAAACGCAAATTAGTTCCTTTTTATTATTACTTTTAAATATAATTAATAATCAATACAGGAGCAATTCAAGGATGAACTGATACTGCAGGTGATGATGATTATTCAATAAATGACACTGTCCAGAATCAGGACAATCATTATCTGGAATTGGCACTTATTAGTCTCCACCATTTTATGAAAGATATGCTGAGGGCCATGAACATTATTTTTCAGCTAAGTATTAACACAGAAGAAAATGCAACAAAACTGAGAAAATAAAGGCAATGAAATAAAGCACACTAAGTAGGTTAAGGTTGTACTATCCCAGTGAATACAGCTTCATAATCCAATGTAGCTATCATGTCCTAATCTAAGAAGTATAAATAGATCTCATGAAGGCTCTTTGTTTTATTCTTAAGGTCAGATGAATTTTATTTCTGTATTCTGATAAACAAAATAATATAAAATGTCCATTCAAATACGGACATTTCAGATTAATTCATTTTCAATTCTAGTTGGAAAATAGAAGTTCATTCAATACAGTTTACATAGTTCAGCACCCTAAAATGACTGACATGCTTCAGTCAGTTGGCTTCATATATTTTATATTTTTATTACAGTTGATAACACTGAAAATGTTGATACTTTATCATTGAAGCATATACTGAACATTTTTTTTTAAAACAAGACTGCTAAGAGTTTGACTAAATATCTAAACAGAGTTTTTCTTTCTGTTTATAAATGTATAAAAACAAATGGCAGGTTACGCTTGCATAGCAGTGTGGAAACCAGGCTGTCAGTATTGTTGTGATTCAAGTTATTTAGTTAATGACAACTTGGGGGGTTTATTTTCTGCATCTTGAAAAGTACCATCTTGAAGCTTTGAGGTATTGCTTTGCGGGCTGCAAAAAAGAATATGTTGCTATTTTGACAATTTAATGAAGCAAGGGTGAAAAACACCAATGAATTTCTGGAATATTTATCTGAAATAAAAATGTAGGATTTTGTTATTATTCATTATTATTTTAAAAAGCCACACTGTAGTGGCTCGTAATGGTAAAGGTATAGAATCCCCATTCTTGCAGAGCTTTCTGACCAATACAGGGCATATTAAACCACCTCAACACTTTTGTTTTAGGGAATAGAAAGATGTTACCTAGTTACAACCAATAAATATCTTCATATTCTGGCAAGTTGTAAAGCATAATAGAAAACAAATTCCATTATTATTTAAATAGAGGAAGTTTAAGTTTTATCCTTTCATGGCTAGAAATTTAGTTGCTTACTACTTTTAAAACGTCTATTGCAAAATATGTAATAAAATTTGAGTAGATACAGGAGGAATTTAATTTGAGAGAGGTAGAAGAATCAGAAAACAGATTGTTCAGTGCTGTATGGTGACAGAAAAACTGATAACTGAGTAAGACAGCAAATCAAGCTGAAAGACATTGTGAAGTCTGTGGTTGTATGAAGCAGGAAAGAGCTAACTACATCTCAAAAAGAAGACAAAAAAGGTGTCTATTTACAGAAAAGAAGAGATAAACCTGTTACGAAAAAAAGTATAGTAAAAATGGCAAAAATAAAAATAATGAAGACTAAACAGCAAGACCTGTATAGGCAAGTTTGCCAACTTTGGGAGTGAAGACTCTCAATTAGTGAAGCCTGGAATGGACTACAGAAGAGAGAAAGGGAGCACCGTCCAGGGATGAGAAGACATGTTTGTGAGGAATTGCATGGCATAAAAGGAACTAAACAGACTAAAGATTTAAATAAGAACCTAAAAAGGAAACAGAACTGAAGCAAGAACTGATTTTGTGGTTAGAACTTGACAAGCATCAACAAGGGAATCCAAATTACCTGCCCTCCTCTCCTCCACATATGCTCTACAAAAACAACTTTGCAAAATGAGAAAACATTTAGCAGAAAGTTTTACTTTATCTTCACATTCATCCCACAGTAGCACTGCCTCCTGTTCTTACACACTGTGCTATTGCAAAATAGCATATTGCAAGCTGGGGAAAGGTAGCACAGTGTTCCCACCACATCTCCGTTATTGCAGTCCCCTCTCTGCGTCATGTGTGAGTCTCAGTCTCTTCCCATCTCTGTACACTGGAACATGTCTCTGCGGAGACAGAGAGACTTCCCTTCTGACCTCCACATAGCTGAAAATGCCCCAAAAGCAGGACTGATACATAAAGCAGAAAAAACATGGTAACCTTGTGTCAAAATAAGGAAATAAGGACATTAGGTAAGGCTACAACACGTCTGTTACTTTTTTTTTTTTAAAGGCTGCTGAGGTGAGGTATTGATGGTGTTCTTGTCTGAGTTTGTGCCTCAAAACTAAGTCAGACAGACATGCCAGGGTTGGGCTGTCCCCACTAACTCCCCAGTCTCTCCCCTCACAGCTGAAATCCTACAGCAATTTCTGCCATTGAGTTCCCTGGTATTTCTTCACTGCATTTCATAAAGGTTTTCCACCTCAAGGGTCTTCATCCTCCCTTATCCTAGAACTGCTTTCTCCTTGCAGACCTGGCTGCTTAGAGGCTTCATGCTCCCAAATCAAAACTTCTGTTTAAGACTCCCATATTTTCTTTCCCCAGATTGCTTCCTATTAACTGCATCTGCTTTAATACCCTTTCTGTCCATTTTTTAAATTTATCTTGCTGTACTCCAGCCCACTGTTACTGGCCACCAGTACTGATCGCTGCCCTCCCCTTGGCTGCTGTGTCTGGTCAAACCTATAACGCAGTTAAGTCCTCTCTGCCAAAGAAATACCCCTGTATTTGTTTCTGACATGGATTTAAAAGGTTTTAAAATAATCATCGTGGATAGGACACAGGAGGGGAAGGCAGCAGAAAAAGACTACTGGCAAACCCTCATGGCAGCCCTACTGGCTTAAGACACCAACTGCTACTGTGTATTCATAATCCCCCTGTATATGAATTCATACATTTCTTATTTCTTTCTTTATATATAGAGAAAAAGACACTATGTCTTTTCTAGATATAAACAAAGCAGTTAAGCGGATTTTTCAAACTGCTGACCTACTGCAGTAGTTAGCCCAAAACTGAAGGAATGCTGAAAGTCTTCTGCACAGTAGAGGCAAATACCTTGGCTAATTCCTAACACCACTGACAACTCCTGCTATAGAGCTTACTAGAAGTGTAAAGGTATTTTTGGCAGTTCACTAACCATAAGTATATGAAAGTGGCAATGAAATTAATTAATTAAAAAAGCTTATTATCTAGAAACGGTTCATATTCTTTCCTCGGTAATTATTTCACTACCCTTCAGTGTTCACCTTTTAAATGTTGAACACGGAAAGTGGATACGCTTTTGTCTTCATCAGACAGCAAAGGGCAACCTGCAAATACCATAGGCTGCTACTGCAGAGAGAAATTTACATTTTTTTATCTGATGCTGCTGTTTAGCATCCTCTTGCAACTACAGAAGAAAAACAACCTGACACTATCCTCACTTGCACACTTCAGTTAGGATATATTGCTAGCATTACAAGAAATTTTCTGTAAGCATTTTCAGCATTTGATATGATAATCTCATATGATCCATTATTGAGGAGTTTTCTCATGCCCATTAATTGCATCTACGTTGTACAAAAAAATTTAAAAAACAGTCAAAGGGGCAGGGAGTGGGAAAAAGAGAAAGTTACAGTTGCAGATGTTATTGACCAAACGTGGTTTTTGTTGTCGGGTTTTTTATGCAGACATATTCAGCCTCATATCTCATTCCCTGAGCAGATTTTTGTGATCATATTGCTAATGTGTTATGCTGAGTTTTACACTTTTGAGAAGTATTCTTGTATATCAGAGCAGTCCACTAACTTTGCTATAGTAGCACACTCACTTGCTGGCCTGACTGAATCAGAACAATCAGCAAGAGAGGAGGTGCCCTGCTTTCCAAAGATCCCTGTTTCAATTCTCTGTTACCTGTACATACACGCACAATCATATTGTAGGATCAAAAACTACCTAAGAGGAATTTGTCCTCACACCTGAACCATGATTGAGTATTCTAGAGTAACACTAAATATATATTCATGCATCTAGGCACAACGTATTACAAATCTTTTCAGAAAATAAATTATCTTGCTACACAAAATAAGAACCTGAATATCCTAGCCTGTTCCTTTTGCAAATAATACCCTAAATGAAAATGGAAATTGTCTCTAGTAGCAAAAAATAGCTATTTTTAATATGACATGGATTTTTCTCATCCTCTAGAAAAAAATTTTATAATTATATATTCTCTTTATGTTTAGTCCCTGCAAGAATTGGTTTGTTGCAATCCATCTGTAAATTTAAAGTGTGTTACAGCAGTTTGGTGTGCTATGTGTATACTGTAAGAAAGTATATGTATTTAGCATAAAAAGAAGTTAACAGCCTGCACACATTTAAGGTGGATGCTTGGTGCACAGCAGGAAAAGAGAAAATAATTCACATTTGCTATAAATATATGTAGTCATAAATTTATATTTATAAAATATTTTATCTATGTTTACATAAGATAATAGAGAAATTCAGTTTTAAGATTAAATTTGGCACACCCTTAAAGAATAGCTCTTTGAAGTCAGAATTCTGCATTGTTAGGTTGATCTTCAAGAGTGCTTAACATCCAACAGCCCCCAGTAACAGTGATGAAAGGAGGCTGGTCCTCAACTTTATGGAAAAAAAGATTCTGTAAACTGCCTCCGTGAGAGAAGTGAAAGGATCTTTCTCTCTTTGGGGAAACAGCAGACTTCAATAGTCATTTGTATCAAATTTTGCAATCTGTCCAGTGTCACCGAGGTGGAGTGCCCTGAATCCACATTGTATCAACTAACGTTTAAAACTTCAACTGACTTAAATCCAATGATATACTAGTTCTCCTTTGGCCAGTTTCATTAGGGTCCTGCTGAGGAGTGGAGAATTTGACACTGGGTAATGGTGACAACCAATATATCTTACGTTGAGAGTCTGCGCTGCCAGATTCTCACTATTACATTTTTGAATGATGAAGAAAGCGTACCTTCTCTGAGCAATGCATTGGCCAATTCAGTTATGCACGCATTGCTGATCACCTCCTTTCACCTGAAAAGCAGTTTGCTGTGGGCATGCAGACCTCCCTGATGGGGACTTGTGCTGGACTCCGGGAGCGGGACATTGGCTGACCACTGGAGGCACAGCCGGTCCCTCTCAGTTTCCTACCCAGCTGCAAAGCTTCTTTATCTCTGTCTTCAGAAAAACAGGCTGCTAGCCATTTTTAGTGCTTGAGGATTACTTCTTCTGGAGTTACACCTGCCAACACTGATAAAACGTTTTGCTGTTGTGAGTACCCCCTTCAAACACAATTTAGGTTCTAGGATTGTTAAAACTGAGATCCTGGCTTTCAAGGGTGCATAACAACCAGCAGTTTTTCAAGGCAACTGCTGGGAGTTAGGTAAAATAAAAAATTAGGCCACAGGCTTAGATCTCTGCTAACAGCCTTAGGCACTCGTTTCTGGAAAGCTGTTGGGGCACTGAGTGCAAGAGGCTTCGACCACTCTGTCCACATACACTTAAGGATGTTTTTGATCACCAGGATTTGCTAATTCATCAGCTTGCTGATCGTATTTTGGTCACTGAGAATAAAGGGCAGAATTCTTTTTTTGTACTTGGAAGAAAGCATATGATCCTGAATCTAAATGTAAGCTTCGCATACAGACAGTTCCTCTGCTCAAGGTATACAACAGAAAACAACCACTGTTTTGAAAATCTATTCCCAAAACCAGAGGTATTCAAAATCCATTTGAGAATAACACATACTCATCAAACAACACTCTCTTTAGGAGATGGAAGACAAATTGTGTGCATCATAGCTACTGCTAAAACAAACAGGAAAAGGTAAGTCCTGAAAAATTAGTTGGCCAATACCATGACAGATTGTTCTGCTTGTTCTGTTTGTGAACATAAAAATATTTTAATAATCCAAGATTATCCAATTCCTTCAGGAGTTACATTTCAAATTATGACTCTCACATTTATTTTGTAACAGTAATGCACCAATGATTTATAATTTTGATAGTAAAATCCTCTCAGGGCTGAAATTCAGCATATGAGAAAAAAGACAATTTATTTTTTGAAGGTTACTGCTTTTGGCTATGTGTGCATATTTAAAATTGCATATACGTGTTTAAACAAAACACTGACATAATATTTAAAAGATGAAATTTTACAGACAATTAGCTCATAGTGTTATTTATTTCCACCTCAACGTTCAATTAGAATTCCTCTCTACAGCTCCTTTCTCCCATTTTCTGCTTTTCCATCCAGTGACACAATTGTGGAACAACTGGTCTCCCACAGTCTTACCTATACGGCTGCTGTAAATGAATCAGCCCTCTCAGCTGAGATGTGGGGTTTCACAGGGATGCAAATGCTCTAGGAGTTGGGAGGGAGAGGAGTAACTACTTTCTTTCCTCCCGCTTACCTGGCAGGGGTCCCCTGCTGTCCTCCTCCCAGGACTCTTTCCCACATCCTCTCCCGCTCCGCAGCTTGAGCCTCTGGGGGCTCTGGAGAAGCAACAAATGAAGAGGGATGGGTGAGGGATGGGACCTGCTGCACCAGTGGGAAGGACTGGTGGTGGCAGGGAGGAAGGATCACAGGAGGACAAGGTGGAGAAGCACCTGAGAACAGGGCTTCCTGCTTTGAAGAGCAATGCATGGACATACTGTGATCTGGACCAGGGGTTGCCTTGTCTGTAACCTAGACTTTTCTCTGCAGAGAGCAGGGAAGACCTTTTTGGGGTAGGGAAGGGCCAAGACCCGTCTACTCAGCCACAGGCAGACCAAGTGACCTGCAGCTCCCTATGGGCTGCCCTCACAGACGTCCGCACACTCTTGAGCAGCTCTGTTTTACCTTGAGTTGTCAAGGAGTGGCAGACCCAGACTTTCCTCGGGGTGGTGGGGGACACCTCTATATACTACATTTGACCAAGAGAAGAAACAGTGAAAGACTAGGAAAAATATTCGTACATATGGTCATGCTGAAAAGCAACCAAAAGGACACAGCTGATAGTGAGGTCTTAGGCTATGCCCTTCCTGAGTGCCTGATGCGATCACGAAACCCTAGAAAAGCAGCTCTCCACCACTTCCCATTCCTGGTGACTTGCCAGAGATTGAAGCTTACTTAAAAATTTCTACCTGCTAGGTGTCTTGAGGTTTTCTAAGTCTAAGTAACAATTTTCCTTTTACCTGCAATGAAAAAAGTGGTTTAGTTTATGACAGCTGGTCTTAAGCTGCCCTTAATGACAATGGGAAATGTGAGCATCACTTAAAAAAAAATAAAAATTCCATCTCACCCAGTCATAAGAAAAGTGCTTCATAAACAGAGATAAAACTGAATTAATTGCATAAATCAAAGTTTGATTTCTAATGGGCGGAATTTTTCTAGTAAGGGTGAAAAAAATCACTCCAGCCCCAAGCTAAGGCTTGCTACACTGCCTGCTCCCAAGGGCCTGATGAGTGTCACTTGGCTGCTGCTTAGACCCCCGTGTTTAACAAAGGATAAGTGTGTGACTGCTGCCAGAGCCCAGCTGAATCAAGTGAGTGGAGGAGGATCTCAATGATCTGAAACTGCAGTGCGGGACAAGACACCTGTCACAGAAAGATTAGAAGAATTTTTTTCAGCTGGCAAGGCTGTAAAACAACAGACCTTTTCTTGGTGAGCTGGAAGGTTGGTTGCAATTGTCACCAGGGCTATCTATGAGAAGACCTGAATGCATGAGAGATGTCAGCTCAGCCTGCGGCTCTGGGAGGCACTCGCATTTACAGATCTCCACATCTCAGGGTTCTTTAGTAAATTTTTCAAAATATTACTGGTAACGTTGTCAGTCATTTTTTTGTAATATTTAAGAAATAGGACAGAATTTGAAGCGATATCCATTCCCAGACAAGAATGGAGTTTCAGGAGTGTTTTATCCCATTTCACTGGATATACATATGTTCCAATTAAACTTGTGATACTTACTTTTATTTCCTCTACATAAGCTCATACACTGAAGGGTTGCTATAGTAAGAGACCTCTTATAATAAGCAATATGAACAAATAAAATGTACAGGCAAATATAGTGCGAGGAAGGGAACATTAGCTGAATTTCTGTCCTTGCATGAAAACATCCTCTGTTAACAACCCCTAAGGTAATAAACCAAAAGGAGTAGAAGATACTTTAAGGCACAGTGGGTTTGGACAGAAGAGCCTGCAGATTTGTAAGAAGTTACTCTTACTTTAATCCTTTTAACATGCATACCAACTTTCTGCCAATATGATGCTTCACTTACATATTTTGACAAAAGGACTGATTTATTAAATAAAGCCCTATGATACAAATGTTAGAGTACTATAAGGAAATAACTTTTATATTTAAAGTCATATAAGGGAAAACAATTTTATTTTTCTTCCTGGGAAAAATATTTTAAATGCCTAATTTAACTTACAGTGACCCAGATGCCCAAAAGCTGCCTGCCTGTCTTTCCACCTTGCAATTTATCAGTAGATGATAACATGGCTCGTGTGTTGCTTCCTTGCTGTCACCATCTACTTGGCATAAAATTGATACTTTGATGGCACATACTGTTTACTAGGCTAAGACCTGAAGTCGTGTTAAATCCGCTTGATTTTTGGTAGCTCTCCTTATAATTTATGGTTCAGCTGCACGTATATGGCATAGCACACAGAGACTGAAAATCTTTTTATCTTCAGAAATTGGAGGGAAATTCTTAGTCAAAACCTCAGTCCTATTATATCAATGGGAACTGAGAGTATTTGAGTGCTGATTTTCCAAGCTGCTGTGAATCACAAGCACCCTGAAACCTGAGGGTCCTTACAGTCTCCAAATCAATTACGTTCCCCTGATGCCCCCTCAGTATGTTCATACATGAGATCCTTCCCTCACGCGGAGTACGGCGTCACCCAAGGACACAATAATATTGCACAGCCACGTCACAACTGGCATCTCTACAGCAACGTGCAACGTGGATACCCCCAGTGATGGGGATATTGGTAGTTTTTCTGTTGCAGCATGAGTGGCAGGCTGCAGCTGTGTCAGCACCAGCTGGGTCACTGCCCAGGCCATTCCTGAACTGATGGAATTGATCAGCAACAACCTCCGCCTGCTTTAATTACTGACTCAAGCTGGCACATGCACTTTTCTGCTTCCATTTTGCTGGGCATGCTAATATGGATTGTTGTTGACTCTGCATCTCTTCCAGCTACGAGGTGTTTTAATGTCTGCAAGGTAGATTTGCAACAACCAACACATTTATTCCACATGTAAAATACTATACTGAAGAGTGAAGCAGCCTGCAAACCATAGCAGCAGGAGGAGCTATATGAGAGGCAGCTAGCAGTAGTACCTTCTCTTGAGGGAGATGGTCTTCAGGAGCAGAAATTACATGCTGTCAGTATGGTTTCTTACTCTAAAGATCTTTTAACACTGGAGATACTATGCCAGCCGCTGATGGCAAACACAGGTTCTCCTGGACTGTACATTTGCAGCAAGAACCTGGTACTTCAGATATTTGTAAAAACAGACCAAACTTCTGAAAACAGTCACTGAAACATCCTTATTCCAGTATGAGTCCCATCTTGTTTTGTTTGTATGTGTTAAATGTTAGTGTTGTCAATTTTTCAGCTGTAATTCAGAAAGTTAGCCACAGAAAATGGTCTTTTTAGATCACTGGTTGCATATTGAGAAGTTTCTGCAGCACAGCAGAATCACAGAGCAGCTGAAGACATTTTCCTAGTAAAATAGATTGTATATAGTAAAGTTGCTACTGTTTTTAGTAGAAGTAGATGCAAAACAGTCCCTAAATCAGTCACTCAAAAAACAAAAAAAAGGGAAGCTGTTCTTCAAAAAGGAGGAGTTGGAATAAGTTATTAATCATATTATGTCAGTATTCACCATTTCAAGAACTTCAAAGCTAAACCTTTTGTTAATGCACAAATGATTTAGATGGAGCATGCCAACCCATTTGCTGAATATTATTGAACTAGTTTTTAAAAGATAAAAGTTTTCTGAAATTTAGAAGTAGAGATGTGGAGAAAAAAAAAGCAGTCTGGTAGCCGATATATACCATTATCCATCTGCCTGTTTGAGCCTCCTTCGTGAAATAATGCTGCCAGTGAGGGCTCTGCCAACTGCATTTGCAATTTTCTTTCTGTTTTAAATAGCAGGCAATTTTAGATCCTACTTACATTACTCATATAATTTTCTCCAACTGAAAATCCTTCTGTTACTATCTTCCACTGACAAAGAAAATATTGTTTGATATGCAATCTGTTCTTTGCCTTCCAGATTTCGAATTGAAGCTCGTCTCAGCAATCAGCTTGCTATTTTCTTTTAAGAAACAAATCCTCACCTCAGTATTTACAGAATAGAAGCAGCATGAGAAAAGTTATAAAGCTACTGCCATCCCAACACACGCATTCCTACTGAATATCATACAAACTCTAAGGGAATCTGCAGATGGATTTAACTATATAGGATATTATTTTATACAGTCCTTTTAAAAACTGAGTTATCTTAAAATACCTGCTAGTGACACAGCTGTTGCTGTAAGCACAGGTTAACATACAGGCTTGCAGAGCTGTGAAGCGGTCTGTGTGCATTAATGTGCAACAGGTGACTTATCCCCTGTGGCAACCATCCCACAGGCAGTCACCAGGGGACAGAGAAGCAGCTGGGACTCAAGAGTTGCAACTCCTTGAATAAAGAAACCTTCAGATTTTCTAATCTCTGCTTTCCTGATAGGTGTTTTCCTGAAACATTTAGTTCCCATTTAAAAGGCAACAGAAACAGGAAGAAGATAAAAAAAAAATTTTGATTTATGTGCATAAATACTGTGCAGAATACTCTCCTCTCCATCTGTCTTTTTAGCCTAGCAGACGGTCAGATACATGAAAAGGATGAAACCCTCTTCTCCAGGAAGCCCAGGATGCAGAAATCTTCCCCCCGCTCCCCCATACTCTCCTTGTTCCCAGGAATAAAACAAGTCACATTAAATAAAATGGATGTAGCCTATACCAAACACTTCCAAGCTATGTAGGACCTGAATGGTAAGGATCTATAAGTCAGTAACTTTATGCAGCTGGTGAGGCAGAATATTGTTTCACAACCCATTTGCATCTAAGCAGATCACCTAAACATTAAAAATAATAGCTAAGAAAAACCATAGACCATTAAAATACTCAGAAAGAACCTAAAGCAGATATCGAGCTAAACTTTGACTATTTATCACTGTTACTGTTTCCTTACTTGCAGAAGAAGCAATAGCTCAATTTTTATTTTAATTGCCACATTATTAATTTTTTTCTTTCTTTCCAATAGTTTTGTGGACCACGAAGTAATGTCTTATGGTCTATAGGCTGAGAAATTGTTGGAAGATTCGTCTGCCTCAGAGCAGCAGAGAGGCAGGAAAGATCCATTTTGCATCTACATGTGAAGGGATGGCTGCTGATTTCTGCCCTTGAGGGTCTGTCCTCTTAATTTAAGTTAAAAATGGTTACTTATGTGAATAAAACAAAGTCATCTGAAATTTTTAACAACTCCTAAACTACTACCTTTCTCACCCACGTAGCTAGAACAGGAAGCAGGTGTACTCAGGGGAAAAGTTTTAATATTCTAAGAGTTTCATCTAATAAATAACTAATAAAAGGTTTGTCTAATATAGTTGCCACAGAGAGATGAATCTTTGGCAAATCTTGCTAACAAAAAGGGGTATATTTTCTGAAAATGCCTTTTTTATTAAATGAAAAAAAAAATCCTACCCTTTAAAAAGAAAATGCTGAGCTACAAAAACCAAGTTTTGTACAACTTACATAAGTTCTGTCTGTTTTTTGTATTTATAATTAAGATAATATTAGCTACCCAGGTAGAATATAACTTTACTTTTTCACTAAATAAGATGCAATCTTCAGGGAGTAAAAAAAAAAAAACAAAACACAAAACCAAAACCACCCCAACAAAACCCACACACAGAATTTTAAAGCCACTTTGGCACTTTTGACATAAGATAAAAAGTAGTTCAGGTGCTTGATTTAAGGCTGCAGGAGTTTAAAGTTCACGAATTACAGCTGCTGCAACCATGCTTAGAAGCTATGAAGCAACACAGAATGAGCAGCTGGTGCAGTCCAATACAACCTTGAGCTCTACATTGTATATGTTTTCACTAGGAAAGAATTTTCTTTTTTTTATCAGGAAAAATAGTGCAAATACACGCAAAGCTGTTACCTCCAATGTCCCACACACTGTTCAGCAGGAGACTGAGGGATCTGCAACTCCTTCGGCCTCTGCCTCCATCAGTGTGACCACACCATGCAGGGCAATTGGAGGGCAGTGCTGGGAGCAGGTGGTACAAAACCAGGCTGGAAATGAACTGCCAGATTCATTAGGCTGGCAATGCACTACATGTGAGTCACCAAAGTGACTTTGTTGATGTTAGCAATTGCAGTGGTTTCATTTCTCTATTTATTAAATCAAGGTGCAGCTCAGCTTGCAGCCGGAGGAGAAATCTATGTTATTACCGAGATGATGGGAAGTGCTGAAAGCAGGTGCTCTTCCTCATTCTACCCACCTGACACTTCTTACCCCAACAGCAGATTAAAAAGAAAAGCTAGTAGTTATGATAGACTGAGAAAGAGTAAATTTAGAGTTTAGAGGAAATTCACCGTCCTGTGCATAAAATGTTGTACATTTAAAAAAAGTTATAGAAGAATCCTGGCCATCGCACTTGGTTTAATCTAGGGAAACAACATCCAGCTCTCTTGCTAAATTTAAGAGAATCAGAACAACCTTTTAGATAGACAATGAATTTCAGAGATACTTTTAATATTTCAGCTTATAAACTGCCTGGGATCATTAAATGTATTGGTAATACGCGGTTTTATTAGTAAGTGTAACTGACAATTCAGTCTGTACACCTTTAACAGAAGTAGTTTAATTCTAATGAGAAAACACATTTGTTCCAGTTTCTCACAGGCACATTTGAATTACATCTGAGCTAAAGGCACAGCTTTGATTTTGGATTCCTTAATGATATCTCATTAACAATGAAGCTGAACAAAAACTTGTCATAAATAAAGGTAAAGGACATTGATGTGGGAAAAGATGTTATTTCATTAGTTGCACAACTCTTCCTACGCACAGAATTACAGAGGAAAGTAGTTTATAAAAGAATAAATGTATCGTATGTTTACAGTAATTTTAAAATACTGTAACCTATTCTGGTTGACCATTACATTGACTGCAATATAAGTGCAGTTTTTTACAGAAAGAGATTTAAAGCACCTATCTTTAGTGCCAGTGCAAAATGCTTTAAAAAAAATTATCACTTTAGAAAAGTGCCTTCAGCTGGGAGTCCTAAAGTTAGTGTTAGTATAATAACGTTTATTCGAAGACATGTTCTCAAAAATATATCTTTTATTTAGGCAAAGTGATACAGGAATACTGTAGGGTGGTGTTCTGGAAATAGACATCCCAACCAAGATTAACAATAGGGAAGCTTATTCTGAATTAATGAATATACATGCTGACTTTCAGCTTCAATTCACTGGAATAATTACTCCATATTAACATATCAACAAGTCAGCAATCTGAGTCTCAGGTCACTGACTACCTCCTGAAAATTGTTGCCCCCTCCACCCTTTCCTACCATACATGACCTTCATGCAAAACCCTTGATCTTATTATGTTGTTAACTATAAAATAATCCAGTAACCAAGAAACAGAACTTTTCATATATCAAGTTCTAAGTGTATGGATGGCACAAGGAAAAAGACATGCTAAGAACAAAGTTTTAAATGGCATCGCCATGAATTTAGTGAGCAGTGGCAGTCATTAATCAGCATAACCAGAGCAAGCAGGTGATGAGGTATGGTGCTGCACAGTTTTGAAAATAATTTTGCTTTGCATAGCCCCTCTATTTTACTTTTGCTGATTTTTGTTATTGTTTAAATTTTGTTGCATTCTTCTGCTTTGAATTAACTTTTTGGTAAAGATCGGGAAAGGGTGAAGATGGGATGATGGTTCAGGAAAGAGCACTAAGGAGCCATTCAATGACAGACGGCCAGGTGTCATCTCTTCCAGGCTACTATAGAAGAAAGAGTTTGCTCAATTTTAATTTCCCATATAAAATAGGTTGCTGAACCTATTTTTCAATATGTAGATTTCTACTTCCTGTAAACCCCCCCCGGCCAAATGAGGGAGCTTGTCTATCTCAAAATGGTACAGCAATGAAGCACCTGCACACACCCAGAAGTGCTGATATACAGATACTGAAATAAAATTTTCCTCTTAAGATTTCCCTCTAGATTATTTTCTTTACAAACTGCCAGAAAATCTCTCACTTTTACTTGAATGGGCTTCAGGAGTGGGCAGACCAGAGCTTTCATTATCTTAATTTAAGGACTGATAATACAACACTCCTGCGGGACTGGGACCAAGAAAACAGCCTGGCACCTCCAGACTTTGATGCGCTGCTGAATTCCTCTGAAAACCCACCTACTGAAGCAACTAAAAAATGAGTTACATCTTAACAAGTAGCACAGCTCATTATGTTTTTACCTTATTATATAGTTTTCTAATGTTATTGCTACATAAATACCCTGGTCTAGTTTGCCATGTAGTCATCTGTTCTGCCAACAATACCTTTAAAATAAAAAAATGCTTCTTTTTCCCCAAGAAAGCTATTTTGTTAAAATGTGTTCAGTGCTGATGATAATGACAGAACCGAAAACCCCACATTTAAAAAACAAGGGAGGTATATGGCCAGCACTAGTGTTATTAGCTGCTAATTTGCCTTTTGTTAATCTCTTTTTCTCAGTTTGAGATGTTTATTCTCTACCAGATCATCAGAGAAAAGACAAAGGGTGTGTTATCTGCTTTTCCTGATACCAGTTTCAATTGCTTCCACTGGAAGTAAACTTAGCATCATGGTATTTACACTAGGAAGTGTATTTTTGAAGTGTAAAAAGCACAGTCTACACTATGACCTAGAAAATAAACATATATGCAAATAAAATAAAAGTAGTAATTCTCAGAGCTCTACCATTATTACGTATGCCATTTACCCCAGTTAAGAATGTTCCCATTAATTATCTTTTTTTAAACAGGTGTTTTATCTGAAAAAAATAAAGAACTATTTTGAAATGAATTTTCACACCATACGCACCCTGTTACAAAAATATAACTTAAAAAAGACCAACTCCAATACACTAAAAAGCTTAAAAATCAAACTCTCATACACTTAAAAGCTTAAAATTTAAATGAGAGAAGGAAATAGCCAGGTGGATACAACCAAAGACGTGCTTGAAACTTCTATGTTTGGAATACTGATATTAGAATTTCTGTTAACTCTAACAATAATGCTCATTGCAAGATAAGTTTTATGGGAAGAAATGTTAGTATGGAAATAAGAGCTTGGTCTTTTGGATTGCAGAGAATCATTCTCCTTTGACAGCATGACCACAGTGGGATAATTAGTCTGACATTTAAACATTTCTATCCTTTTAAATTGTTTATGCCCTTTAAGCAAAACAGCTGATTATGAACTCCACTATTTTTCATCAGTCTAGGGAGAGTCCTAGGTTGCCAATATGTAGATAATTCAACAAAACAATATGCTTAATTTGAATAAAGCCTAATAAAATTTAAGTATAGTAGATCTTTTTCCTTTGACAAAGCAAGTCTTTATTGCTTTAAGTCTATCTTCAACTAAATCTTCTTGTAATGGCTGGTAGGGAACAAAATGTCAGTGAACACTGAATGAAGGGTCTTTTAATAAAGCAACTTTAATTTAAATAAGTCTCCTCAATTTAAGTTGTGTGATATGCAGTTTTTTGGCAGAAGTTATGGAATGACAAGTATAAAGTAAAAAATGTCAAAAATTGAGAAACATGTTGTTTAAGGAAAATATTGGGGGGGGGAGTTATTTTTGATGCTTTACTGGAAGGGTTGTGTTGTCTGTTCTTTCACATAAAGTCACACAAAATACTGACTGCTTTTTTAAGTGCTCTCCTAGGCAAACAGCCACCTGTCCTCATTCAGAGGGCTCCTGGCTTGTCCTTATTGCAGCAAGCAGCACTCCCCCCACTCCCCGCTCCACCGAGGGCAGAGCAGCCGGAGGAGCCGCACCACCACCCAGCTTTCCTGCTCCACCTCCTCCTCCTGTGGGAAGACTGTGGACAACAGGCCATGGCCCTTCTCCATGGAAAGACTAGGAAAAGAAAGAGAGGGGAAACGCTGCAGCCCAGGAAGAGAACCAAATTTACTTGTAAGGACTAACAACTAACAGCAAAGACCCTCCATGTGCCTCATCCCTTTTGGATTCCCACCACTCTGTCACTTGTTAGCCACGCGGGCACCTCATAAATCTGGCAAAACAGAAAAAAGGTTGCTTAGTAAATGCAGTTTCTTTTCCAGCCCTATCCAGCTGCTCTATGAAGGCCACAGGTACTTGCAGGTATTTCTGAAAGCAGCCCGTAGGAACCCTCTAGGACCCGTCGAGCATCTGGCAGGGAGGCAGGTGCTTTAACCTGACCTGCAGCAGCTGGGCAGCCGACTCATTTGGAGTCAGCACAGCTGTCATTACATTGGAGCCAAATTCCCAGTTCTTGAGAGGCGACAAACAATGTTATTTTTTTTATGCTGGCAACTCAGAAGTCAGCCATGTGCTGTTTAAACTATTCTAAATCCAGATTTTGCATACACAGAAAGCAATAAGGGTTTCCACTGGTGATATGCGAGTCAATGTGATTAATGGAGCTTTTTCATCTCTGCCTACCATTATTTCCATATAGCCTGAGGGTAGATTACTGCTGTCCTAAGAGGTTCTGCATACTCTTACAGTTAAAAGACTTTTCTTAAAATGAATGTGAACTTAAAAAAAAAAGAAAAAATGGTATTTCCTAATATTATTTCCTTTTCATTCAGAATCATTCATGCACACGGAGTATGCACACGTGACTTAACTAACTTTTATTCAATAATACAGAACTGTTGTCACCATTCAGATAACATGTCACTGGCCTCTTCCCAGATCAGACTAAAACTACCATTAATGCCAAAAAATAACACAACCAAGGTTATGTCTTGGTATAGAAAAGTAATTTCAGTGCCTTTTCTTCCGCCCCTTCCTCCTCTGTAGCTACTCCACAACATGTCCTTTGGCAGAAGAGTGGGACACACGTCTAGAGGAGCAGACCACATCATGAAAAACAGTGACCCTAACATAGGTGTAAGGGTCACAGTTAACAGGCGCTCCTATTGAGAAGCTGGCATCAGAAAAGTCTAATGCAGCCCTTGCAGATGTTGGTGAGTGTGTATTAGTACTACTCTCTATCCTGATCTGAGGACCACATTTTGAAAGGTGACTGAAAAGCTAGGAAGAGTGCAGAAAAAAAGTCAGAAAAACTATTTGAAGTCTGGAGAAAATGTCGTATGGTCAGAGTCCTAATGAGCTCAACTGCTTATTTATCACAAACACTATTTAGGGGTGACTTAATTACAGTATATGGGACTTTCAAAGAGAAGAAACAACAGATATTAAAGAGCTTTTTGATGTATTGGAGGAAGTAAGGACGGACAAAAAAAACCCCAAAAAACCAAAACAACAACAAAAACCCAGAATAAACTTCCATCAGCCAGAAAGAGAAGCTGGATAGATTCAGGCCAGATTAAAGCAGTGCCTTTTAACAGCTGATTAACCACTAAGACAAACCAATCTTATCCCCCAATATCTCCAAGTACAGCCTGGATGAAATTCAAGGAGACTTGTGTTAGCAAAACACAATGCATATTTTAATTAAACATCCATGACTTGGCTCTAAGTAGGGCTAAGTCTGTGCCATATAATGTTCTGGAAAGCACCAGAGTGCAATCAGTCAACGTTCACAAAGGGTGCCTTTAGCTCTGGCTTTCTTGAGAACAAACAGCAGCTAATAATCTTCTTCCAAAAAGAGGAAAAAACTCTTTCAAAAATTTATTCAGAGTAAGAAACAATATTTAAATTTTCTGAATTTATTTCACTCACCTTTCTTGGCTAATGTGACCCATTGTAAACATACCATTCAATAGCAATACTACAGTCCAGTCTGGCCTTAAAGGAGTGGTTCAGCCTAAATGGCTTTGACATTCCCAGCCCAGCTGAAGGTGGGCTTACAAACACTGACAATGCAGTCAGAAATGGTTCTTGCTAATGGACCTTTGGCTGGGCACTGCTCTTGCAAGTCTGAAGACAATTCCTCAGCCTACACAAATTAAGAGCTACATTGCTGAAAAGTGTCTTAATTCACCAAGATGCTTAAATAGTTATTAGTAGGGCAATTTCAGAAAAATACTGCACAAAGTCTCAGGGTTGGTTTTTTTGTTTTTTTTTTTTTTTAATATTAAGAAGCACACACAATAAGCCTCTCCCTTATTAACACTTATTTATCACTGGTTAGGCATTTAAAAAAAAAGATACAAAGTTACTGAATCAAATCCAATAACTGAGAAATGCAATTTTGAAAAGTCCTTTTTCTCTTCAAGGAATGGTCAGCATCACCCTGACAGCTACAGTGGTGAAAACGCTGAAGCCACAGACATGGCCCTTTGGCATGGAGTGTTTCTTGAGCCTGTGCTACATACTTCAGTAATACATAGATTTAAACAGTGCCTTGGGAAGACCTCCTCAAACAGATGAAATACAGTTGAATTGTGGGTTTCCTTCACACAGATATGATGAACATCTGGGAGCTGCTATGGTTAATGAGTATATGACACAGCAAGGTGGATTCACTCACACATCCCTTAATTAACACATTTATAAATATTCATAGGTCAACTCGATCTCTAATTATTCCCAGAGACTTAGAGAAGCCTAATCTTCTATTAAAACCTTAGTCTTTTATCTTTTTATATACTAGGGTTTTTTTGACTAAATGTTAAATCTGTCACTTGAAAAAAACCTGTGAATTAGGGAGTGCTCATTAGAATTTGGAAAACTCATTTCAGTGAGAAGTTAATTTAATTAAAGTGAAATATAAACAGCATGGTGCAACAAGCTGAACAAGGAACACTAAAACAGGTACTACGTTGTCTTATTTCAGGTGTAATACCAGTTCATGTTGATATTCACACTACAGTAAAGCTTGAGGCAGAAAATAAAAGAGGACTTACTATTTTATTGTACAGATACATGAATATGCCTCATGAATCTGTGTACATATGGTACATGACAAGTCTGTCCCTATACTGAATACAGATGAATCAACTACCAGCTATCTCATTTTCCTCCTCCACAGTGGTTTGACCATGCCATTCCTCTACTCCACAAACAATCGCAAGCCACGATGGGACCTGCCTGACCCGTTACAGTATGCCAGAAAAGCAGACACCGGACTTTGTTGGAGGTGCTGGTACAGCATCCTGCCCTGTATCAAGATATTTTTACCACACCTGTATTTCGCAATGCAACCCTGTGAGCGGAGAAGATACAGATGCCCAGCAGAGTCTTGCACTAACGCAGCTGCAGCATTTATGGCAAGTTGGCCCAGGCACCCAAACTGCTCTGTGTCTTTCAGTTTTGCCTACTAAATACTGTCCTCTCCCAACTAGCCTGCTGCGCTATCACTCTTGATCCATACTTTTACAGTAAAACATGCATGGAGATTAACTGATAAAAAAAAAAAATCTTTCCAATTTCAATCCAAGAACTTTTCGGAATCACGTCTTCAGAAGAGCGAAGATCTCTCAGATAGACTCATATTCATCTCCAGTTACTACTGAATACTCAGAAAATAAAACCTGTAGCACTTAGAAACCTGTTACCAACCTCCTCAGGTTCTGATTTTTTCTTCTCTTTCCCACTACAGATTTTCCTTTGGCAGAAACAGCTTTGCAGTATCACAGCTGAAACATCACCTACAAAGAACCCTATACTCCAGTTTCATGAGATGAAACATCCATAACTGCTGAAATACAAGTCCCAGCAAGTTCTCCTCTTGTGAAGACTGCAACTCCTAGATATCAGTGCAGATTTTGCCCTACCTAAGAGCGCAGTGATGGAGGTAGGAAGGGTTGGAACATGCACTGGATGCATGTTGGAAGATCAGCCAGACAAGAGAATACGCTGTGCAGAGGACAACTATGGACTAGGGTAGGTGATTCTTGGATGTGAACGTGCAGATACTTTTGCTCAAAGGTTAGAAAATAGGCAAGAAATAGGTAGAAGAATGGCAAAAATCCATAGCTGTTTCAAAAGGGAAAAAAACAACTCCCATATTTCTTGCGGAATGAGGCAAAAAAAAAAAAAATGGTTAACTGAATTGCAAGTAATTTGAGCTGGAAGAGACACTGCCGAACAGGAAAGGTACTTCAAAAATCTTACAAGGACTACAGGGGACACACTTGCAGTCAGTTGGTAGTTAGCAGGAGCGTGACTCTCAAGAGTCTCCTTTGGTGACAGAAAACTCAAACACAATCCAAGACTGAATTGTTTCTTTGTGTAGCCAAAGACTGCATACTGGAAAATGAAGGCAAAATAATACAAGACTAGTGAAAACAGTTTTATATTTTGCCAACAAAAACATTTGGCAAAATATAATTTGGTATCTGTGTTTATACAGCTTACTGAGGCAAGAATTCACTGTAATACTATAATCAGAAACTGAGAGCTCATGTATCTTCCATATCTTAATTATGAGGACAATAAGAAGAAATTAAGTATCAACTTTTATAATATCAGTAGAACACCTAAAGAAATAGACATTAAAACCCTCACCAGCATATCTACACCTAGCGTACTACTTTTTGGGTGTTTTGCATCTCCAAATTCCTTTTCTTGAAAAGACAGTATTTTCCTACCATCCTTTTTCTTTTATTCACTCCCATTTTTCCATTATATAATGCTCCTATTCTCACTCATTACAGTTTTTTTCCTTTACCTCAGTTCTTCCCCTTTTAATGATCTCCAGACTATACAAGAAATATATTGTCAGCTTATAAGCATTTTATCACAAAAAAAAAAAAAAAGCATCCTAGTAAAATAAAATCAGCTTCCTAAAAATACCCTGGGTTTGAAGACTTCAGGAATTACACTCATATAACAATGATAGATAAATACAAAGCAACGGAGAGCAATTATAGCTACAGGTATCCAATATGCAGCAATTATTCCTTTACAAAGAAGCATAATCTCACAGTGCCTATATTGAAGAATGTAAGGTATTATTGAGTGTTATATGCAATTTTATGCATACAAACATAAATTAGATTTTGACACTGTGCACAAATTCAGCTTGTACAGTTTTGAAGTTCACCAAAATATTGTAAACACAATTATAAATCCAGAAATGACATCCAGCCCGCACTGCTACGCATATCATCTCCAAGCCAACAAATACAAAATTACACTTTCCATATTGGTCGTGGCTAGTTCCCTCATTGCAAACTGGCCATGTTCCCCATTACATAGCACTTAGCGCTCTGATTTTAAAACATAATTGTTCTTTTTTGATGTTTCTTCAGTTCCTAATAGCTTGGTTAACGTGAGGGCTGAACAAATAAATCTCATCCATTCTAGTTACTGATGAATTCCTAACAGTAAACCATCACGAGAATTGCAATAAAGTTTTGTTTCATAGGGAATTAGTTGGTTCACTTAATGAAAGAGTTGAAAAGAAAATTAATATATTTGTATGGTGGGTGCTTAGGGGACCAAAACTTAGGACAAACAGAGGAGCTGAGTTTTTTACTGTATGGAAGTAATTACTATTATTTTGGGAAATAAAATGTTGAAGTGTATTATACTTTTCATGGTGCAACTGGTATGGCTAACAGTGCTTTGGAAAAGATTAATTTCCTTTCAAGAGAGGCAATATGAAAGAAGAATTAGTGAATATGAGACAAAAGACACGGTATTGTCATACAATAGGCAAAAAAACCTCTATAGAACAATAATGATTGATAAGTACTGTACAAGGTTGGCATGAAAGCAGAGGCTAAAGGAAAGAAGGATAAAATTATACAATCATGAACAAGTTAAGCAAATATGATAACACTTTAAATATAACAGTGGGCAATGGCAAGTCAGAAATCTCACTGCAGTTTTGTTGAAATTCCTTCAACAAATATATATGAAAATTACAAAAAAAAATTAAGTAGATAATACATTAACTATTGTAAATACAAGTTGACCAAGTATAATGTAAACCTTTTCAGAAATACCTATAAATATTTCAGTTGAATTGTAAATGTGAATAATCAAATGCTGATGGGGTAAAAACCATGTCACTTGCAGCCAGGCTGAATTTGCTATTATTCATCTTCTCTTTTGCAACAGCACTCTTTCTAGGAATACTAACCTGGAAGTACACACTTCCAGTAGAAAGTCTTGTTTCTTATATAAACGTTTAATTTCAAATTTTTATTTAAAACATGCACACTGACTTTGTACTAAACCGACTGTTTCTAGACTCAATTGTTTTGTTTCAGTCATTTCCCCCACTAAATGGAAGTTCAGAACTGAAGACGAAGTTGCAAGCATCACATAAGCATCTTCATCGCTTTTTAAGGGAGCAAAAGTGTTTGCGAGTGAATTACCAAAAAAAAAAAAAAGTATAAGAGGAAAAAGCAAAGAACAGCTCTTCACATCAGAATTCAGTATAATTGTCAGCATTTTCCCAAGAATGCCTAAGGGGTGAAAGAGAAAAGTTGACTCAGGGAAGTGGGATGAGCAAAAGATCTGTATGAAAACATCACCTAGTCATACTTCTCCAAACAGAGCTTGGCCTGTGACTATGTGGAGAACTAGCATCTTCTCCCCCGATTCATAACCAATCAGAACGGCTACGGTTAATAAATGTTTTGCTTTTAGCTTTTAATATAATGGACATCTGTATTGTATATCTGAAAAATCAATAAGTACAGATCAACAGAAATGCAAATATCAGCAATTTTTTTGCCAGTACTGTCTATGTAAGGTTTTTTTTTTTTTTAAACATTGTTTCATAACATCAAGTAACTTTGGAAAGCATCCTGACAAATTGTCCTGGTTTCAGCTGGGATAGAGTTAATTTTCTTCCTAGTAGCTGGCATAGTGCTGTGCTTTGGATTTAGTATGAGAATAATGTTGAGAACACACTGATGGTTTAGTTGTTGCTAAGCAGTGCTTACACTAAGTCAAGGACTTTTCAGCTTCTCATGCTCTACCAACTGAGAAGGCTGGAGGTGCACAAGAAGCTGGGAGGGGGCACAGCCAGGACAGCTGACCCAAACTGGCCAAAGGGATATTCTGTGCTGTATGACATCATGCTCAGTATATAAATTGAGCCAGCTGGGGTTAAACCACAACACAAATGTAGACTAATGCATGCACTGAACAGGCAGGTTGCCACCCCTTTCCATGTTGTGCCCTCTCCTAATGGTCAATGTACCTTATAGCACTGGAAAAAAGAAACATATGAACCCATCTTTCCTACTTCAGAATTAGCTGTTGGGGGGGGGGGGGGGGGGGAAGCAAGCTTTAGATTCCCAACCATAATTCAGTTATTCTGAATGAAATATCCAAATCTTAGCAATCAGATATTGCTGGTATTATTGGTGACAAGTAGACTAGGAAGGAGATCTAAGAGATGTCGGGAACAGGTTAACAAATACATTTCTTCAAGCAAGTAGTTACAGTATTTACTATAACCTACAAAAAATAAAAATAGATCACCAAATATATAGAAAAAAACTTTGTAGACATTATCAGTCATGGTGTTCTTGACTGAACAGAAACCAACTAGCCATGCAATACTTTCTTACATTTCAGATATATCAGAAGCACAGTGAAGAACAAGCACCGCTTCTGTCCAGACCAAAAAGGCAGTTATGTGTGCTGTTTTGCTCTAGCATAGCATATTTCCTTCTAGCATTCAGCCATGCACGCGCTTTTTTTCCCCATTGGATTTATTTTAAAGTTTGGGGTTTTTTTAAGTTTTAATGATATATGTTTTAAACAAGGGTATCCAAATCAATATCCACTTGATTTTTTAGTTTTCAGGCTTTCCATAACAGATCTTGATCTCCTCTAAAGAATACCGTACCTACTATTTAACTGTTATGAAGATCAAAAAGTTCCATCCTAAAGACTGTGAATGATGATCCAGGGCTAAACTTCAGGCACCTCAAGAACCACCTATTTGTTTTAACTGTATGGGAGGAAGTCATTCAGGTACATCTCAAGTAAGGCAAGCAAAAATCCAGTGACTACTTCTGAATATTTAGTTGTTAGTGCTTTTTAAAAAGAAATACATCATTTGCAATGTGGAATGAGTATCATTGATATACATCCCACTTATAGGTTTTATGATAAAACATGAAATAATGGTTGGACACCCTTTTCCAACCTTAATGATTCTATGATTCTATGATCTTCTCTAATGCCAGAAATACTGTACACTATCTTAACTAAATGTTGTGTGATGCTGATTTAAAAAAAATCTTTGTTAATGTTACAGATCAATCAGCATGGTTCATATTTAATCACTGCTGAAATTACAATCACAGGTGTAATTGCTGATTCTTTTTTGAAGTGCTGGGGCGATACTTTTTTGGATAAAATTTAAGAACAGAAATGGGAATATCTGGTGTCTGCTCCCAGTTTCTGGATTTCCATTTACACAAGCCAAGAGGAAAATCCATGGACACAGTTCTGAAAAGCTGACTCTCAGTTTCACACTGTGATGGACATCCATTGCAAATTGTAGCCCCCAAAAGATGCAGTCACTAGAACAGTTTGTCTCAATCTGCGGTACATTCCCTATTCATTTTTCCCCTGCATGATGGAAACATAACAGTTCTGTGAATAAGGCCCTTAACATCTCTCTATTAGGACAGGAGATATGAGTAGCAATTATGATAATTAAATGTAATTACATTAAAAATAATTAGCACTTTAGCTATCAATTGCTATGCATTGCACAGCAATTAAAAACAGACCAAATTTCAGTATAATTTTTATTACTCTGTTCTTCATTCAAAACAGTAAATGGCAGAGAGTATTTTCTTTTCGTGTGTGCTGTACTCTCATTTTAATGGGCACTATCATCATCTAAGTAGAATAAGTATTACCAGAGGTGACATAATTGTCAAAACATTACGATTTGGACTTTTTCCCAAAAGACTCAAGTAACTTATTTTAATACGCATACTTCTGAGACCATGAACAAAAGATGCCTGCCATCTAACTTTATGGTTTAACAGATCTCTCCTCATTAAAGATATTTAAACACAATTAAAATGGATGATAGGATCAAACTGAGTAAACAAACTTTTGAATAGACTTTATTACTGATTGACTATGGCATGAAAAATACTTCAGCACGCCAGTATCTTGTGAGAATTCAGTTGGACTGTTTGTACATATATAATAGCAAAACACACTTTAGCATTTATAGAATCTAGCTGTTTGGTACGAGCCCAAACTGAAACAACATTATCTCTTTCTGGATCTATGAAACTGTAGACAACTGGTACAGAACATAAGGTCTTCATAACAAATAATCTGCCAATCAAACGAGTGTGGCTTGAAGTGCTCAGAGCTTGGACTGATGAGAGACCTCTTGCACACTGGGTAGAAGAGCACTTCGAAGCCACCTCAATGATGGATGGTTTCTCCAGTCTTGCTCATGGAAAGACTCCTCTGCTTCTCCCACTTTCTGAGCAGATTTCTCTTTTCTTACATAAAATCTTACGCTATTGAAAATGATTCCACTCTGAAAAGAGGCTAACCTTTGGTTTTACTTGCCTGTCAACCGACCAGATGAAAATGCTGACAATAGGCAAAACAAATTATTTACTTGCCAGTTACCAGTTCTCCAAATTCAGCTATTAATATACTCAAAATTCAAACCGAGTCCTTTCTCAAATGATGTCATAAGAAATGACAGCCATCCTGCTAGAGCCACACAGTGACATTGGACTGATTTGATTTGGTGAATATAGGAACAATAACACAAGAAAAAGAATATATTGCTGTACCATTTCTGATTTAGATACTCACAGCTGGGTTGGAAAGAATAAATTAAAAAAAAAACTGGAAAAAAAAAAATGTTTCAACTGTCACTCTTAAAATGACTACATCAATAGAAATGCAGAAATAAGAAGAGAAGTCATTCTGCTACCACCCAGTGTACATCATCTGTATAAGTGGCTAACAGACACAGGAGAGATTGCTAGGCAAATTCTACAATTTTATGCAATGTAAACCTATATGAACACATAAAGTTAAATAAAATTGTACCCAAAGGAACCAAGGAATAAACAGCTATGAACTGAGCTGACCAGTTATTACTGTCACCAAGGTACTTTTAGATAGCCCATTGCCTGGACACCACTTCTAAGGCAGTTACAGAACAGCCCTTCTCCCACCCTGTGTCTGCATTTAGACGACAAGCACTGCAGGGCACAAAGTATTTACTTGTATGCATTTGTGCAGCACCCAGTACAATATGGGTCCCGTCTTGGTTTGACAATAGGCGCCACAATTATAAACATGATTAATACCCACTCCTGGAAGACATTTCTGGCCAGTTCATGAGATATTTACTATCAGCATCATAAATTCTACAAGTCATTCGAAACATACTCGTTAATCATTAGTAGAGTAAATATTTGCTGGTCTAGTGAGGCAACTAGGAATCCAACGTTTATCTATGTTAAGAAAATCCATTATTTAAATACTGTCTAAACACCTGTCTTATTCACAGGCTTGTATCATAAATATAACTGTTCCCACACTTGGCATTTGCATTACTCTCCACTTCAGAAAGACTTTCTGAGGCCAAACCATTAGCTGCTCACACTGCATCTTCTTTAAAGACTACAGCAGCATTAAGCACATGGCTGTTTCAAGGTGATTTGCAGCATGTACTCCATTTCTAATGGAGTACTTATAGACCTGTACTTTTAGGGGTTGCAGCACTTAAAGGCATTTTAAGGAATATTAAACTTTCATCTGTCCTTTCTTCTATGTATCACATTCAACTTCTGCTCTCTATAGCCAGTCTTTACAGGCCTCTAAGGGAATTCTGGTTGATTGGCACAATTAGGGCTCAGACATGGGATAATGTCACTGCCCTCCCTCTCAGAAAAATCCTAGAAGTAATGGGTCAAGAAAACAAATTTCATGGGGAACTGGGACCCTGTGAGGTTAACAGAGTGGGAAGAGAGAGAAAAAAGCAAGGGAGAGAGAATATCACTGAAGTTTGTTCAAGTCTCAGGTTTGCAAAGCGTAATCTTGCACTTGGTAACCTGAAATGAGCTGGGAGAATACTGCTTTGGCTAACTCGCCAAGAACAATTATTTGATTTTGAGCTGATTTCAATAGATCCTGATTTTTCAGTATAATGACAAAAACCTTATTTCAGGTGAAACCACTACTACTGCTTTTGAAATTTTTTTTGTTTAAAACTTTTTTATTAGACCAGACTTTCAAATGACAAAACGAACAAAAAAATCTAGACCAAACTCTTTTTTTAATGAAGTTTAGTCCCCTAACTTAAGTCAATCTGTATAACATCTTCCTTCAGGAGGATGCACAACTCATTTTAGACTGCAACAGGTGCATGGAATTTAAGTAATTTAAATAATATATACAGACATGCACACACACAGGGTATCCAAACACAGAAATGCTTAAAATAAGCAATAAAATTGATCAGGTAGCATTAGCTTGCCAAAAAGTACTTTTACATGGTCCACATGTAAAGTTATTTATGAATCATATACTTCTAGGCTGTGCTGTTAAACAAAACCTTTACATCTCTCTGCAAAAGAAATCAAACCATTAATAAATCTGACTTTAATATCTTATGCACATCGATATCTTTCAAATCCAAATTCATTAAAAAAAAGAGAGGGACTGTATCTCTGGAGTGCTGTTGTTGGGTAATGCTTTTTGTTGACAATGTTCATTGCACATTTTTAATTTAACTTCATTTGCCTGTGCAATAACTGGAATAAAACATAAGGTGATTGAACTACATTACAAAGAATTCAGAATATATAAATCTACACTTCTAAAAGTATGGAAAAAAACCAAAAGGAAGTCAGAAGAATGAGAAGAGATTAAAAAAATAAGGTGGAACTGAAGGAATGGGTTTTCTTTGACACAAAAAAAGAGGGACAGAAGAGGCACAAAAAAACCACCCATCCTTCTCTGTCATGATGAAAAGGATGCTATCCAATAGATGAAGTACAAAAAGAAAACCAGCTTAAGCTGCAACAAAGAGAATCAAGGTAAATAACAGGGAAAACTCTTCCAATCTTACAATCATGAAAAGCAGTAACAGGAAGCTTCTAGTCTCCTTCAGCAAAAGTTTTAAACACCTCAGACAAAACCTCTTTCAGGGCTGGTTTAAGTAGAGTACATCTTGCATCAATGCCAACAGCTGAATTAAATGATTTCTGGGGGTCCCTCAGCCTCGCATTTACATGAGCACTATGATCTCTGCAGGTAACCCATTAGCATATGCTATTAATCCCACTTCATGTTCCAGTTACAACATTTCCTGCAGGGCAGGAAAAGGTAAATCCTGGATTTAAGTCACAGCCAACACCTGTAATATTCGTGCAGAGAGTTGAAAGGTGGAAAAAAAAAATAGCCACAGAAGTGTTAACTCTGTAACCTACACCTGCATCAAAGTAACACAAACTTAAGTGATGGTATATCATCAGTGGTACTATCTGACACTGTATTTGTGGAATAATATACATATATTTTGTGGGGCTGTCCTTCAAATGTGGAGAAATATAAATAAGTTTCACTCGGAGCCCTGCAGCCCAAGATGGCTACAGGACATACGCAGTCGATTAGGAATTCATCAGATTGTGCTGCTGAGTGGGCATGGGGTTTTCACACATAGTTGCATATATTTACCAAGCCTTCTTTATGTACAACCAGTAATAGCTTCTGGTTCAGAAATCGATAGTTCTGTCGTACATTTGTTACAAGGAGTGATTATAATGCCCATTTTTCAATCAGGAAAAAATAATCGATGCAAAAGGCCCTTTTACCACAGATAAAGGAGATTGAAAGGTTTATGGTAACAGCTGGGGCCAGAAAGAGCCTTTATGAAACAGCTCAGCAAAGAGAAGGGAAGGCATAGGAAGCTTCATCTTGTATAGCTGGAGTGTGTGTACAGCTGGAGTGTTTGTGCAGGTGAATATAACTGAACAGAAACTTATTTGCTTCTGAAATACATTTTTTAAAAGGTACAGAATAAATAAGAGCAGTTACAAAACTCTCAACCTACTGTAGGCAGTCCATGACATTACTCACTCTGCTTAACATGTGCTCACCAAAATAAAAATGAAATCATACCACTTACATTGAATTGAAAGAAAACTACAAGTTTCATAGCCTAACACTCTGCGTTTCTCTTTTTATTAAAACCTACATAATAGTAAGCCTCTCTAGCACTGTATTTACTAATAATCTAAGAAATAAACTAGAAAATTTTAATCAAGGCGTGCTTTCCAAATATTGTCTTGTTAATAGAAGATACTATTCAGATAGCTATTTCATGCTACAGAACTGCATATTATTGCTGTTCTTGCAACCTGAAAGTGCAAGTGAGCATACTTAGATATGACATTTGAATTAAGGTGACTATATATCTATGCGAAAAACCTGACAGGTTTTCTGATACTGATACCTACCAGCAGGTAGGTCAGTGCTAACACCAGTTTAAGACTCCTTTGCAAGAAAAAAACAAAAATCCGTGAAGAAGAAACTATGCTTATTAAATTTCCAAACAACAGCAAAAGGGGAAAGACTTCATGATTATACAAGGAAAAGATTAAATTTCAAAGGATTTTTTAAAAATTCAAAAATGCAAGTAAAAAAAAAAGCCTTTCAGTATGAGAAAGAGCAAGGTCCAACATTCTGGACGAAGCTCTTAATCGTATGGTTTAGTTTTAGGTAGTACTGCGAGGAGCAGGGAGTTGGACTCGATGATCCTTGTGGGTCCCTTCCAACTCAAGATATTCTATGATTCATGCAGAAACAATAATTGCCTAAATATAGAACTGGCAAACCGCAGGCAGGCAGTCTGCAGAAGACAGTTAGGTGATCTGGGATTGATAGTGCACCACCACAAAAATATCACACTGATGCAAAAGGAAAAACAAAACCCAAAAACAAAACCCCCAAACCCTGTCCTTCCATTCAGCTTTGGAAAGGCATCAGATTTTGTCAACTTTAGTTTGGCCACTCTAAGGTGCCACATTTCAGGAAGGATATATGAACCAGCTCATGAACATCAAGAAGAGAGCAATGAGCTTTCAGCATCTGGAAAACATGATTTTAAAGAAAGCTTAAATATCCTGGATTCATTTAACTGCATGAAATGAAGACTGAAGTCACGATAACAGTTTTCAACTGTGTCAGAAGGCCACTTTAAGGACTATGGGATGACCTGTACTTCATATCTGTAGTGAACATTTAGGTTGGAAGGACATTTAATAGTAAGGAGAGTGAAGCATGAGGACTTATTTTCTGTGTCCATCACTGAATCATCTATACAAATAGCTATTAGGAATGCTACAGATATTATTAATCTAGTTGTGTCAGGGACATGGTCTGAATGGCCTTCCAGAGTTCATCTGCAGTCCTATAAATCTATGGTGATTTTCTACATACTGCCAAGCACATACATCTGTGTCTTTAAAGAGGTGTGTACACAGAACTAGTTTTATTCTTTAAATACACTTCATTTTTGTCTTTTGGACACAGCAATCATTTTGACAGAGCTGTGTGAAGACAAAAAAAATCCCCATACAGCAAATTAAAAAAAAAAAAAAAAAAGAATTTGGAGAAGTTCAAAGTTTTTCTTTTTCCCCCACATAGTTTTTACAAAAGATAAAACTAAGCAGACTTTCATGTTTTACATTATAATCCTAAAATCCTTTCCCAGATAAAATTACCCAAACAAAGAGCAGCTTTGCCTAGCTCAGAATGTACAGCTTGAGAAGTCTCTACCGAAAAAGCAATCATGAAGGTTAAAAAAAAAATAAGGAAAATGAGATGCTTTGTTAATGTAAACCCATGTAAACTGAACAGACATAACCATAAAAGAATTTTTTTTTTTTTTTTAATGTATTACATGGGTGGGTTTTGGGTATGAAGAAAAATTAAGTGAATGAGGTGGTCAGCTGAGAAAAAGAAAAAAAGAACAACAAATTAAATACCTACAAATATATAACAGGCATTCTGTAGAGAGGAGTAGGTTTTATTTGCACTACGCTTTTCAGGACAGAAGCCAGCTGAAACTGCATCACTGGAAATGTAGGTCAGTTACTGGGAAAGCATTATTCTAGAAAAATATTAAGCATAAGGAAAAGTTATTAATGGAAACTAAAATTCACTGAAGGATTTTAAGTTGTCTTTAAAGCTTGAATCAATTAAACTTGAATTAATAGATTCAATAAAATAGGAACTACTCTTTGCTTTTCTCTCATGGTAAAGTTTTATTATTCTATAATTGAACTGAATGGGAAAAAAATGTTTTAAGACATTTTTTGTCCATTTCACATACTTTTGTTCTTTATTGTCAAAGGTACTTTAGCCCAGCAAATCAAGATTCAGGTCATACCATTCATGTATCTGTACATACCAGCCAAACAATTTGGAACTAATTGAATGTAACAAGGAAAAAAGGAAGTTACTAAGTATTTGGGACTAAAATTTCTTTAACTTTTTCTAATTAAACATTTAAGAATCTACTATATACTTGAGCTACTTGAGAATCTACTGTAATGTGACCATTGATTGATTCTAGGGTGATATACAGTTGTCTTAATATACTAACTTAACATCTGTAACTTAGGCACAATGCCAGATTTGTATTATGGTATTAACTTACTCATTACAAAGGAGTGAAATCTAAACCAAAACTCTTAAGTGAGCTAGATGAGAAATAAATGGGGTAGCAGTTAATCTTCATTTGACAAAAACAAAGAAAATTTTTCTTTCTTAAACTTGGCTATGAGTGTGATTTCAAAACTTAAAGTTGTTTTGGTAATGGTTCCCTGAGTCATTAAAATTAACTGTGTATTATGAAGTAGAAACTGGAACTTCTTGGCATGTGAAATTTCCATTCACTGCAAAACAGTGCCTACTGTAAGAGAAGTAGGAAGTGACCTAAATGATAAAAAGTTTAACCTGTATTTTGTCCGGCAAACAAATCCTTTTAAATAGATAAGAGTTATTTATCTAGATAGGTTAGCAGACAATCTTTAAGCTAATCAAAACACAGACAAGTGTATCACCACCTATTTTATGTAAAAAGAAATTAACATTATCTTGAGTACAGCAGCATCTTCTGACTCAGATATCTAACACTTTGCCCTCTTCAAATTGCGCCATTGCGAGTGGATGAGAAGATAAGCAGAACTGACACCTTTCCGTGCATAAACATTGTGTGTATATAGCAACACGCACATATGGCCATACAGCGGATATCCAAGTGATCTTTAGAGGTCTATTCACACTTTAAAGTTTCACACAAACATACATGAACTAATAGAAAAGCAAGTGTACGCCAGACAAAATAACCATAACACACCACACACGCACCACTGAGTTCATATTATCCTATTGAGTTAGCATTATTATTATTATTATATATTTGTATTACAAGATATTATATAAACAACATGTCTATGTTGATACATTATACATTATATATTTTATATTTATAACATATTATATTACTCTTGCCATTTTCTTTTTGGAAGCATCTAAAATTCCTTTTTGTAATTTTAATTGTTGTTATCTTACAAAGCAAAACCTGAACCTCTGGATTTTTGCAAGTTAAGCTGCTGACAAGCTAATGTCATGCTCCTCTGATGCAAGCCATATATCATAAGAACCACACAGTATTTTTCAGCACTCACTCATGAAGCAGCTTGCCTAAAGCAAGGTCATATTCAGTCATTATATTAGAGAATCCTTCTGCATGAACATGTTAGCTATGTGGTGTGTCACTTTACGTTTATAGCAGCATTACTCCAAGTTTGATGTAAATTTTATGACCCAGAAGGTTATATCACTTAGGCACTCTGACAAATACCTTCAGCCATATCAGTCAAGCTACTTTTTGACAGAAGAAAGCAAAGCCTGCACGCAGGAGGAAGACCAAAGGGCCTTTGCTCTTGTTTTGGTGTGGTTTGCCCCCAAAGGACGGAGCACTCCAGCTGGTTTAGTGAAAAAGTTGCTGGAGCAGTGTGTACGGAGCACTCTGTGACCTTCTGTTAGAAGTCACTTCTCAAGGTTAAGCCACATTTGAAAAGCAGTGCATCGTAGTATCTACAGTCTAAAATAATGTTAAATGACAAGCTGCATCCTTTCTGCCACATCGTTTCACAAGTCAGCTGTTAGAGAAACATGAATCATTTCTGTTGCACTGGGACAATGCCAGAAGCGCTGCCTTTCCATTTCTCTCCACCAAAGGAAGGGAAAATACATACATACATATATACCTACATACTCAGGCAGTTTTATCCCTGTGTACTAGTGCCAAATAGACAGATGTCAAGATAAATTCAATGTAGAAATAGAAAGTTTATCCTACGGCTCATAACAAGCAACTGATCAAAAAGAATTAGACTTACGAAAGCGTTTTCATGTATCTTTTGCCTCATTTTATGTTTTATGCTTTTATCATCGGATATTAATTCCTCACCACACCTAAATTCATTGGTTTCTAAGTCACTGACAACCAAAGGCTATTTAGGTCTAACTCAGGGAATCACCTTTCCGTTAGCCCCAGCCCTGTGCACACTAACATAAACAGCAGCATGCAGAGAAGTGAGCTATTAGTCTATAACATAGCAGGGAAAAATAAAGAGTTTATCATTTTGGTAGAAACTATCTGCTAAACTGCGGAATGCTCCAGATACCTGTAAGATGAAGAAGGGTTGGAAGCACTTCAAGCATACAAGCACAGAACAGGCACAAAGCCTTTCTTTCTGGGTGAACTTTTGATATATTTTCAGGACTGTGTGACCAGCTACCCTGAAGAGCTTGCAAGTGGATCCTAAATAAAATTAATAGTATGTGGCAGAGCTTTTGACATGGCATGAAAAACCTCAAATGGTACTGATGATGTACTAAACATCAGAGAACAGAGATAAAAGACTGTATTTCTGGGTAAAGGATTTTATTTTACAGATACCAAATGCATGACCACTTGTCCTTAAATCTAACTGATTTTAAATAAAATTAATAGCTAGAAAAGACAGAAGCAAAGTAAAAAGCTATAAATGTAGTACTCCTGCAACAATAAACTCCATAAAATAAGAGATTCTTCTTGTGAAGCAGGTTTTACTCGTTCTGTGCAAGTGATCAGCCATTTTAAACAGTTTTGAGACCAAATAAAACAAAACTGAGCAAAAGACTACATAAGTTGTTTCACACAGGTAACCTACTGGAAAGAAAACCCACATGCACACAAACACACCTTTGCAACAACATAAAAATAAATGCTTCCTTACAGGAGAAGCAGTGACCAAGAACGCTAAAGATGCTGTAAGCTCCACTTTACTAGATAATAAAAAGGTATTTCATTCCTGTGTATCAATTAAAATTCTGGAAACACTCACAAATCCACAGATATTTAGTTATTTTTAAAGAACAACAACAACAAAGAAAACCAAACAGAAAAAAACTTACGTCTTTCATCCTTGACTGAGTAACCACAAGTTTCAGGTGGTTCAAGTTAATTTCTCTTGTTAGAGGAACAGTAGTATCACAGAATCACATTTACTAAACTGTGTTTATATGACATTTTTCTCTATATTGTGAACATGGGTCATATGAGCTTTCATATGAAAATGCAGTTATATATAAACAATTGCACAAAATTCAGTTCATCTACCCTGTTCACTGTTCTCCCCTCTTCTTCAAATATGCCTGTCTTGAGCTACTTTCTTTCCACTTCATGAACAAAAAAAAGTAGCAGCAGACTCAAAATATCTTTTGCCTGATACTGCTCAGCAGATTCATTTCCGTGCATATTCATATTTAATCAGGATTCTGCCATTTGCAGTAGCAGTATTAACCACTGTGCTTTTCCTTTCCAAGCACAATTATGAATGATTAACAAGACTCACTGTTCATTACAGACGTGTAATATAAGCTATTTTTGCAGTGATGTGTTATGTACATTCAGCATTATGCAAGGCTGGCATGGTACTTCACAGCAAAACATTCTTAGTACTCTAACTTTGGTGCTCTTTCAATGTCTTCAATTATTAGAACATATGACACTGATGAATAAATATGACTAAGAGCTAAGATATAAAATGGAATCCAAAGACCACAGTATCAGAGAAGACACAAAATGTCCTATAGCTGGTACTCAGGACTTCTTAGAAACCAGAATTTTAACCTTACAGCCTGATATCTCTGGAAGGACTAACATCACCTGGACAGTGCAGAGTTTGTATAATCACTGCTAGTTTCTGATGCCATACCAGCAGTTAAGGGGGAAAAAAAAAAACAACCCACCCCCAAAATCCCAAACCCCAAAACCTGACAAATCCACATGAGCTCAGCCTCACCTTCCCACTTCTCCATCAGGGACAATGGATGTGTGAGAAATATCACAGCTCAGAGCATTGTATGTTTTACACTTCTGTAAAACTTTTGTTGTGACAGAGTACCTTGCAATATCTGAAACTATTTTGTGTTCTTAAAGCATTATACATGTAATACCTTATAAGCCTAAGAGGTAAGAAAATAGCAAAGTAGTACCTCTACAATACTTGAGGCTGAGCGCCTTTTCCTTTTTAAAAGTCAGTTTTGTTCAGCTTAACTGAACTTCTGTGAAGTATGGTGCATCTTCAGTGGCTTCGGAGCAGGACTGGCGATATAAATATGGGATCATTTGAGCATTTGAAGAGACATCAGAAACGTGCTTGGCTCCAATTATTCCTTGTGAATTCACTAATAAGCAAAAAGTAAGGAAAAACATTAATCTCCAGAGACGTGTGCAAGCTTAACACATGTGCCAGAATCCACCATGTCTTTGTTGCCATTACCATGCACACTAGGACATGGAAAGGTCCTTACCAGGAGGTAACTGAAAAGAGGAAATAGAAGAGTTTCACTATGAAGCAGGTGTGGAAGACACGTGCCCCAAGACGAGGAAACATTGACAAAAAGTCCCACTAAAGATAGCTCAGGCCTCTAGTAGAGATGTCCAGTGAAGTACCTCTGGAAGAGGACTATGTCTTTTACCACACGTAACATCAACACAGCCAGGAACACCTGCTAAAATGTTAATGACTTAATGCTGTAAGATAAAGATAGTTCCCTGAAAATAATGGCAAGGACTGGGGGATGAGGCACTATATGTTGCAGGCATGGAGAAATGGGAGAGAAGAAAAACACTGCTCTTCTGTAAGGGCTTCTAGGCACTCAAACTTTCCTTCAGAAACCTGTCAAGAATTCAGGACAAAGACTATGCTTATCAAATACCACTCTTCACATTTCTTTTACAAGCTCAGTTAGCAGCAATACTCTTCAGAAATGCCAAAGTTATATTCCCTTGCTGTTATATTTAAGGAGAAAGGATGAGGTAGGGATTACGCAGGCACAGCATGATTCACTCAGACATTGTCATATTCTACTTACAGCTACCACTGTGTAAATAATCACTAACACTTGGGAAGAAAAACCACACACATGCACCCAACCAAACTCATTTCTTTTTCTATTGAAAGAGGTTTGAAATTTGGTCACTAAAGTTATTATTAATACCAAGATAAGGTTCTGCAAAAGTAGTTCAGATACTTACAGAACTGTTTAGTGAAACACTTCTGAAAACAAATAAATGAAAATAACATAATCATTCATATAAAAGTAATACTTCCTTTCTGGCTCATAGATTGCCTCCTAAGGCTTCTGATTAACTCTTGAACAAGATTTAGCTACTATTTCCTTACAATCAAACAGGTTATTCTGCAAGAATTTGCTAAACTGCTAAACATCTGCTAACATCTTCTGAACATCTGCTAAACTTTATGACCCCTCCACTCCCATGATCATTTCAGAGCTCAGTCACAGCTCTGCCAATCTGCTTCAACAGATTGCTCTGCTATAAAAATGAAACTTCGTGTAAATTGCTGAAAGAACTTCAGCCACCAGTTCTAGGGTCTGAAAGCAAGGTGGTTTGGGTGTGCCTCCTCATTTTTCATAAAATAATACTCAGGAACAAGTTGGCATTTACTGAACACAGTTTCTGGCAGTGCACTATTGGACTGCCCTACTTTGGGGTAATGTGATGGTTTTTGGCATTGAATACGCCTGTCATTGCAGTTTTTAAGCTCTTCTGTTGGTTTTTAGTACTTAGGAATAAAAGAGAGATGAGAAAAGTATGTCAGAGAAAACAAAATGTATGCAGCTGTCAGTAAAATTCAGGTATGGACACCCAGATGCAATCCAAAATAGGACATTTTCATCATACTTTTTCTCATACACAGCATTAATCACTCTATTTATTTATAGCATTTCTTTGGAATTGCTCCATTCATTGTTTTTTTAACTTATTAGCATATTAGTGATGAAAAAAATGTTAGAATTGTTGGGTTTTTTTGACAATTCCTTTTAAATAATTGCTTTCTTAAAAGAACTACATCCAATACTCCAGATCTAATACACTGCCACTAAACCACACAAATATTCAGTTTAAGTCCATTACCATTGACAAAAGAGAAAATTGCCGTATTATCAGCAAAGATAGGTATAGTCACCATGTATCTCATGAAATCTTCAGTTCAAGCTTTTTGGAAAATCTGGCATTAATTAATTTGGCAAACACTGGCTATGCAAGGTAATAAACTTACACACACATTTAGGTTTAGTATAGAGTACTTGTACAGCAACAAAAATGTATTTCTGATGGGATTAATTCACAGATTCTAGCAGTAGCTGCAGTTTATGTTAACAAAATACTTTTTCCATTCTAGCTCTTAGTTAAGTAGAAACTTTACAAGTAAATGGTATAATGGAGATAAGGCACTGTAAAATATCAGTATTTCTGTTATGTTTCATCCCTTGATAGCTGCACAAGAAATTCTCTAAGTGATAGAACTTTTTGACTGAAGTTTCAATAGCTTAAATGTGTTCCTCTGAAGCTGACCTAATTTTAGGCTCCTTTGCGGTCTCATTTAGGGCTCCAAGTGACACCAGCATTTATTCTTTTGTTCTCCCTGATTGCACAAACGTACAGTGTCATAGTAAGAAAAAGCTACAGAACATTTTAATAATGTGGAAGCACTTCACTTGAAACTAAGATGAATTGCTAAAGATAATTTACACCGAAGCCACTGAACCAAAATCCCAGGCAGACTATACTGTAGGCTCAGATTAAGGCCTCGGGCTTCATAATAAGTCTGAATGAATCTGGAATATGGGTCTGACTCCTCCTACGCTATAAGAAATCTAACTCCGATCAGCTGCTTGGACATTATCTTTTTGCTCAACTCTGTCACAGCACTTACTCTGTTACACTGGTATAATTTATACACATTTATTACTTTAATTTTCTACTGCCTCAACTACTTTCAGTTTTACCACCATTTCAAAACACTTTTACGCTATAGTTTTGTTTCCATTCATTTGGGACCTGACTCTGCTCTCACTGCAACATCAGCAGCAGCTTTGCCATTAGCGTGAACATACAGCTATATCTTTCTTCCTCATTTGCTTATTCCTCATTTCCTTTCCAATAGCACATTGTTATCTGTTTTTACTTTTAGTTTTCCTCTTAGCATTTAATGAAATTCTTTGATTTTTTTGCATTTGCATTTTTTTTTCCTCCAGAGTCCATATAAAAGGCTAGCCAGTGGGTTTTTTTTTTTGCCTAGAGTCTAGAACATACTAATTGACTGTACAGAAATGTCATCCTCCTCTTTTCCTGCTCTATTTGCCGCAACTGTTCTTTGTAGCAATTTTCCACTGATCGTGTTTCTAAAGACAGTGTGTCATAAAAGAGTTAGCATGAAAAAGGAAGACAGCCATTTGCCTTCTTACACCTGTTTGTTCCACAACAACCAATATTTCCTCTATGATTATTCTTTTCTACAAAACTAAGAAATAGTAGCAGTGGTGTTCTTGTTTAGGATTTGACTAGATGCATTTAAAACTTAAAAAAGTGATCAGACACATCATGTACTACCACTCTGTAATAATGCAGACCTTTCCTCAGAACTACTACAAAAAGCGTCCATGAAGGCATCATATTTTTCTTCTAAAAACAAGCCATCTGAATTCACAAGATTACACCAATATTTTCAACTTCATTTGTGCCTTAGGCACCGTTGTGCTGAGGTACATTATTGGAGAAGAGTTGACCATTATCAGTGAAAACTTCAAGTGACCTCCAACTATTTCTTTATTAAAAATGCATTTTGATTAGGTTTAATTAAAGAGCAATTATGAAGGCTACTGTAATTACTGAAACATACTTACTAACCAGAGTGCAGAACTGGTAGTAATTTTGTTTCTCTTTTTATTAGTCAAAAAAGAAACTTAGGGAACTGATTCTGAACTCTGTAAAAGTTCTCCTGTTTAATTGAGCCAGAAGTTATCTTTAATATGCAGATTATTTTTTTGTTGTTGTTGACCGGAAAGTTTGCTCACAATTGTCTGCACAAATTCCTGTCACAGGTTCAATTTCTGAGACATTATACACATTTACTGCTCTGTAATAAAGTTGTCATATATGGCCTTTTGTCATTCACAGCACCAGTGTTAGCCTCAGAGAAAGATAAGTAGTAAAAAAATCCTATACCTACAACTCCCTTCACACTAAAAATATCATGAATATAAAACTTCTATTATATTTTCTATCTTGTTCTGTGCATTCTACTATCATAAAAAATTAATTACCTCCCCATTCATTCCATTCACAACAGCAACAGTGTTTCCTGCCTAAAAAAAAAAAATAGAAAGAAAAAAACCCTTGCATTTTGTCATCTGTGCTTCAGACAGCATGGCGATATTTCGTGTACCAATTTTAGAAAATTTATACTTTCTGATTACAGTCAATGTGTGACAAACTCAAGATCAGTAATATTTACTAACATAAGTCCTGCATTTGTTAGACATGGATGATTTTCCATTTGACCCTGGAAGGATTTTGAAATGGCTCTTAGACCATTGAAAGGGTGAAAGAAATTATCCAATTCCAAATCCTTTACAGTTGTCTCAACTAGTCATTTTTTTATCATTTTGTCCAGTACAGTATCAAATGCACTAAGTAAACATGCTCTGTCACTGCATTTGGGAGACTGTTACATGGCTTACTAGCTTATCAGGACACTTCCCATAACATTTCTGCAACATGACTTAAAAAAAATTAAAAAAAATTTTAAAAAGTCACCTAGTTAGTTCACGCAGGCAATCCAACCACACTTTGTGTGCATTCAGCTTTGCATTTTACAGTCTTCACCTATTTGTAAGTGATGCTTCTTCCTACTTCTCTGTGCCTGACAAGCCAGTCTCCAGAGGAGCTGCTCTTGGTCACCCAACAGGTTACCTTTGGAATCCTTTTGACAGAGGAGGTCTGGTCTCTTTTTTGCTGTTTTGGAAAGAAGCAGACCCATGCTACTTTTTCAAGTGCTCTGCGGTGGGCTCCTTATAATCTAGGTTAGTAAGATCCAAAAAAACCCAAACAAACCCACAGATCAAGTCAATCAGAATTTGTTGCTTTGGTTAATCCCAAAGGAGGTTAAGGTAAAAATGTTAAATATTTTTTCATTAAAAAATGCTCTGAAAAAAATTATTATAAAATTTTAAAATAAAGTATCTCCCTCCTTTTCAATCCAAATTAATCAAATACATTATTCAAAAAATAAACTGTTTTAAAGTGCTGAATTGACATTGAAATTTTTATTTTGAAATTGGTTCCACACTAGCAGGATGCCAATATTGCAATTTATAGTGAAGACAATCCAAATTACAGAAGATTAAATGGATATCACATTTTAGGTCTGAACTACTTTAATAAGAAAAATCTCTCATCACCTTAGAACAGTATTATTTAATTCTTAAAAGCACAGAAGGCAAAGGAAATAGGTGTAGGTTTATTTACTTTAGTTCAAAGGGTATTATTCTCTGAACTTTTTGAGTTACCTAAAATGTTGAACTGTCAAGATTAAAGTCTTTTTAAAACAACCAACCAACAACAAAAAAACCCACAACAGCCCCCAAAGGATTGTTTTACCTGGGGGAGCTCTCTATTACAGAAGAAGAAAACAGAGAAATCTTAGTGTATCTTCTCTTGCATAGGTGGAGGCTTATCAAAGAAATTTCTAACCAATCTCTTCATGCAGTTTAATTTTAGCATTTTTCCCCTATTCCTATAAGAACTGTTTATTGTACTTAAAACTACAATAATTGGAATAATTTTCTACTAGCGTGTGTATTCAAACGTTAGGAAAGCTCTTATTTGAACATGATGTTAATATATTATGTATTGTGCTTCTAATTTTTAGGAGCATCAAACGTAGAGTTAAAAGTGAAGCATAACTGGGTGTTACTTATGTGACTATGGGAATGTGAAAGCAATCTTTTCAAAGGGGAAGACAGCTTCAAAATCATTAATTTCTTGTGAAAACCTTGGGGGGGGGGGTGTGGTTGAGGGTGGAAGTTAGTTCTGTGTCAGAATCACAGATAGTAAGGGAATAAACAGATGAGAACAGGCACAAGATCAGAATCAGCAACCACCACCGTTTCCATACGGACATTTCAGTTGTTGAGAGCAGAAACCCCAGGATAATATCTGCCTTGGTATGGTACTTGAGCCAACAACACAATCATCTTATCTTCGCTTCCTGCCATCATAATTCAAGCATATTCAAGCAGAAGTGAGCAGGCCCCCGGTGATTTCACAGTGGAATCAAATTCCTGGAAGATTACAAATCTTTCTAAAACCTAATGACCCAGTCAAAAAGTCTTTCTATAAACAAGATACTTGAGCTTGTGGATATTAATTGGTGTAGACTATCAAATTCAAATGCATTAGCTGTTTCTAAATGCCTCATCTGTGCTTCTACTGCAAAATCGGTAATTGTTGATGTGTATACAAGGTCTTCCCCAGCAGCTGTAGCACAGAATTTCTAGCAAAAGTAGAATGAAAAAGCTTCTCAACCTAACTATATTTTATTGAAATAGTTATAAATGATGATGTTTATTATTTGGAAGTTGGAGAGAATAAAAAAGTGTGTATTCAAATTAAGTCAGTAGGTTCAATTGTATAAATAATAGTATCCATTCTCCTTTCACTGTTACTTCTGTGAAAGTCACAGAAATGAAACTACTACAATAAGCTGCGAGATAATAATTTTCCAAGAACATAAGAGAACAGTCAAGCCTGCTGTCTCAATCAGATCATGGAGAGTTTCAGTAGCTTTTTCGAGCAGTTGTACAGACCAAATTACAGATTTGTGAACTATAAATCCTGCTTACTGATTTTGGTCTTTATAATTTTAAAAGTGCTCACAGAATACTGGTAATACAAAGAAAAGAAACCAAAAGAATCTTTGCGTTTTAGATAAGTCTGCATAACTTAATCAGAGAGATAACACTTCTCTGACCCTAAATTCATTGACCTCACAGCAGATTTTTGTCTCGAAGTTTTTTTTTCTTTGTTTTCAATTCTTCTCCTACAGATGCTTGCTTTGTTGAGGCAACCTGTTTATTTGCAGCATATCGCGTTCATTATTAATATTACTAGTTATACTGCAACAGTGCCTAGATGTCCCAGCTTCAGGCCAGGATGCACTGCAAAATGGCCCACCTGCCCCAGAGCTCTTCCCTTCGAAACAGAAGAGACAAAATATGTGCAACGGCAAACTGGGCTGTCTGGGCTGCATGCAGAGTTTGAAAAAGGGATGTGAAGGAGGATAACAAGGAAGGCTTTAGATACTCCTGGAGAGCTGCTTCCAGCTGCGGGAAGCAACAAAAGGAAACCTCTGCGGACGTTGGGTTGAAAATATAAGTGGACAAAGAGAGCTGGCATTATGGGACACACAAAGCTACCCTTCCTACACAGCACAAGCAAGCACAGGTGTAGGGCAGACAGGCTCTAAAAACCTTCATAGGTGAAAGCAGGTGTTTTTTGTTTGTTTGTTTTTAAGATACACAAGACAACAAGACTGAAGTGACAACATGGCCAAATACTGCAGTGCAGGAATTGGCTCTGCAGCATCTTGGTGCCTCTGAGCAAAGACGACAGCCTTTGTTGTCCAAAGAGTTGTGCAGTAAATGAGTTGGAGAGACTTTGGAAAACACTTGGACAAGGGGTTTACTTGTCTCTAAGGACAGAATCAACTTCACAGACATTTCATGCCAAGAGAATATCTAAGACACAGCTACGGCACGAGGATGAGAAATATCAAAGATAATGTTGACCAGAATGAAGAGAAGAATAATGGTAAAAATAAGCAAGGATGAAAAAAAGAAAATAGTGGCTAGGCACTGGTGCAGGAAAACTAGTAATGCTGAGTTCACTCTGTTGAGAAATGTCAGAAAGTAGACATTTTAATTTGGTGCAGAAAGATAGAGGGGAGATTTAGCAAACACCATGTCTGCCTTCCTGTCCTTCCCTGTTCTAAGGCATCACTGGATTTCTACAGGCATACCTTACACAAAACAGTTTAAGTTTGGCGAAATTATCATCTTTATGATAGGAACTGGCAGCCAGCATTATTTGCATTTTACTTGTTTGCATTTTTATTTATCATATAGCTACAGGAAGGGAATTTAACAGAAATAGCTCCTATGAAATAATTAGGTATGAAAGCATCTAACTGCAAAAAAAAAATATACACAACTCTCAATGTCACAAGAAACTAGCATACCTTTGCCAAAGTTATAAAGTAATAAGATTTTAAAATTTGTTCCCCAGAAGGATTATAATACCGTTAGTCTTAGGCAATATAAAAATTAAACAAAAGAGACAATAAAAGCTGTGCTCTCTCCTGCTGTAGTCTAACTCTGAAACGGAACTTTAGAACTGAAGTGGTGAATAAGCAATGCAATCTTAATGGTAATTTTTCAATGTCTAAGGCAGCATGTTTGTACTAAAATGTTCAGTAAAGCATCCTTCTGACAAGATTTTGATAAAAAACGTACTCTCATTTTTGTACCCTATCTCAAAGAGTATGCATGAGATTTAATTAAAGTTTTCAGAGCATTGAAGTTTCAGACAGACATTTCAGATTTTTTGAAAGGAAACCCTCACTTAATTTTGAGGCAGAGGATTTGATGCTCTTAAGTGTTTTCTCCATTATATCTTGTAATCTGGAAATTCAGAAGCTGGGAAAGTACAGAAAATTCAGAATCTGCTTTATTCCAGATATCCTTTCTTAGTTTCTTTGTTAGGAAGACACCCTAACAAAGTTACTGACATCCCTTCTATATTTTGTGAAACTAATGTTAATGTGTGTTTTTAATGAAGATTCTATAATTTTTGCTCCCATATGCCCACTGATGGTAGGTTCTTTTCTGCTTTAAGTGAGATATGTTATTTTTCCTGAATTCACCTTTTACTTCATTCCTACAGGGAATAAAATGGGGAACTGGACACTACAAAAACAGCATCTATACTGAGAGCAGCCTACTTGTCTAGTCTGCTTAGCTCTGTACTGCTAAATAAAAGCAGTCCCTGATGCCTAATGGCTCTTACTAGCTTTATCATGCTGCTTATACTACACGGGATTTATTTTTGGAGTGAGCTTGCTGAGATCCAGAGCTAAGTCATGGAACAAGCTAGTGGTTAAGTACCATGGGCAGTCAGGAATTCAGTGTGTAAGCTAACTCCCTGCTCGTATTTTTTGCACAACACAGAGCCATTGGGAATGAAAGTAATTTTGATGTTGAACAAATTCGTCGTAAATTCTGTGGGAGATTAAGATTGTATGCACAACCTGATAAACCTTCAGCTATATAAAACAGTGACAAAAGCATATATACTATTACAAAATATTTTGTTTTCAATAGCTAAAAGACTGTTGAAAATACCTACATAGAGTGGAGGAGTATGGCAACCAGATTGTGTTTTCGATGTTGCACAGCAAAGGGGAGATAGAGTTTGAAAGCTACATTACATCCAGCTGACAAGGTGGCTGGGGATACTTCAGGCTGGTCAAACTTTACAGAGAGTTTTGTAGCAAGGGCTAGCGAAGGCTGCCTATGCTTGGCTGCTGCTCTCATCAGCCAAACTTGAACAGCCCCCTCCACCCTGGGGAGAGAACAGAGAGGCAAGGAAGCTTTGCTGGAGCCCTTCCAGCCCCCACCCTCGCTCTCAAACTGTTCAACTATGCATTTCTACACTGTGGACACAACGGTGCCCGCAGTTCCTCCTTATCACCTCTGAAGTGGGATTTGCTGAGGTGGTAAGCACTAAGTGCTCCAGATAGATTCTGCTGGAGGGTCACACAGTCCAGAAATCGCTGCTGCTCACCCCGGTTCTGCCCCTGCTGGCCACGTTCCTTAGTTGAGGTTGGCCAGATGGATGGATGGATCTCACAATGAGATGAATAATGAAGACAGTGTGCCTGAAAGAAGCCCACACTGGCTGAAAAAAAAATTGCTTGGCATTTGGATTTCTTAAACATCTTAAATATTAATATGAAGTATTTCCTGGGGCATGGTATCACAGTTTTGAGCTTTACCTATGAAAACACTGTCCTACAGCTCTTTTCCATAATACAGTGGGAAATCAAGTGACATAAAGAGCAGCTGATACACATTTTGCAGTTTGAGCAGGAAGCACTGTGAAATAGCAAAATGAAATTAGGGTTTTTTCTTTTTTTTTCTTTCTTTATTAAAGCAAAAAATTCCTTTCCTTTAGATATGAAACCCTTTTCTATTTAGCAAGCAAAAGCAGCATTTTAACTGCGTAATATTTTTACATGGGTGGATTGCAACCATTTAATGAACTATGGATTTGAAACATGCAGCAGTAGGTTGTGTTCAGGAGATATCAGAAAGTGAAGAAAGGTGAGAAATATTTGTTTTGACGTTTTGTCATAGTTCTGGAAGACCCATACCAATCTATCCTATGAAGTATAATAGTATTGTCCTAATGCTACAGAAAGGTAACAAGACTTACCTTATGAGGAGTATGTATTACAATGAAATCAAGTCTTTCAGTGGACAAAGTTCCCAAAAATGAAGTAAACAATAAGCAACACTGTCAAGAGCACGCTTCCCTTGTTTTAAAGAAAGCAATGTTAACGGTCAGAAGAAAACCAAATCAGTAAAAATGATAATAATAAATTACTGCATGTATCACAAAATTTGAGATTAATAAAACCTCTAGAATACATCTGATAAAACCCCACTGATGTAAAAATTTTTGGTTCCAGTATAATAAAAATACTTCAAGCCGAGGGCCGAGATAATGACTATCCCATAAAGTATAAATCTTTTAAATTGCTCTCTGGTTGAATTAAGTATTTCTTCCCAAGAAGACAGGAGCAATGCATGTGTGAGTATACACACGAAAGTACATGTTCATCTGTATAAATATGTGTATAGCACATAGCCATATATAGACACATACATATTTAAATACATACTGGTATTCTTAATTATGAAGAATCTTTTCACCCATACTTAGAATGTCCATATTGAAAATGAGTAATGAAATTATCATAAGTAAATGAGGACTAATGAAAACTTTGGCATATCATTATATATTACACTCTGCATATTCTTAGCACAATGATGATCATGCTGTTATCTCAGCAATTCCTTAAAGTTCATGAGTCAAGATGGTTCTGTAGTCCTAGAAACTCAATGCCCTGGTTGCTACAGATTCTTTCTTGTAGGATTCATGTGGAAGAGGGAATGGTAAGCACAAAATGAAAATTTTATGGCATTATTTGTATAGCTCCTCCCTCTTGGTGATCAGTGCAAGACACTGTAAATATGAACTTGTTTTAATGTCCTTTACGTTTTTTTAGGCATTACTATAACTCTAAATATTCTCTAAGCAGTTTTGATGGTTTTAATAATAGTATTTTTGCATTTCTTCATTAAATTACTGGTCTATACTTTTAACCTTAGTTTTAATGTAGTTTTTAGTGTACATTTTCTAATAATTTTCTAAGAACCAATTATTTTACATAGGAATAGTACAAATCCCTGCAAAAGTAGTAATAAAAAAACTAGGAAAGAATTTAGAGGCATCATCAGTACCCACAAACAGTAACCACACTACAATAACTCAGTAACCTGGGTTCACAGCTGTTCTCTGTCATCAAAGGGATGCTAAGCAACTTAAGTACATTGATAAATACAGCACTTCATTTATATCATCTAATTGGTTTGTATCATTTAGCTATTTTGGAGTAGAAGTAGGGGTGGAAACTAGGCCAACAGAGCTTCATTCTTGAACCTCAGTATCCCTTTTTGCTGATAAAAAGGCAAGTCAACCTCAGTCAGAGCCACCATGTACATATACAGCTAAATCTTGCATTTTATGTTTCTTCATATCATATTGGCAGTTTAGGAATCAAAGCCATGACAGCTGAGAAAATTTTAACAAATGAAAATGTTTAATAAATGAAAAACTTAGCACAATGTACGTGACTAGTTCAACAGTTAAGAGTTAGGAGGCAGATGGATAAGGTGAGGCCATCACAGCAAAATGATATAAATACATCTTCTCCACTCTTTATAAAGTAGAGGTAAAACAGAATCAAAAGAGCTTGGCACATCTTAATCTAAGTGTATCTGTCTGGTTAGCAGAAGTTTTATTTGTTATTTCCCCTATTTTAATCCTAATCAGCTCTCATTTAGTCTAATAGAATACAGATAGCAATGCTGGAAATTGTAACACTAGTGAAAACCAAAACATTTGCAAGACGTTCAATAGCCGCTAATTCAATTACACTTTCTTGTTCTTCATGGTAAACGATTACATCATTCCTCTAGTATTAGGTGAAAAAGTATGATATTGTCACTGCAGGATCCAACAAATACGATTAGGATTAAATTATCCTCACTCCAGTGACAGCTCAACAGACAAAACTGCGTGTATTTGGATCACTACAAAGAGGTTAAAATCAATTAGGATTGATTGGTGATAATATAATTTTCAAACTTATCAAAGAAAAAAAATGCAGTACGTACAAGGTTTAACACCAAGAATATTCTGTCTAGCCCATCTGATCCTAGGAATTCAAATCACTAAGTATCTTATTAGGTTACTCTGATTTCACTATATCGCTTTTTCTATGTCAAATTAGGTACCGGTCAGGATGTTCCACACGATGCTTCAATTAATGCATATCTAGATTACTATTTTTCAAAAGTGTTACTCAAATTAAGGTTCAAATTACTTATAGATTCCGTGCTTAGCTTGAAATATTAGTACCATTCCGGTTGGTACTTTGCAGTAAGATCCATTCATCAGATCTTTGATTGTTTTGGATGAAAACCCTAAAGGAACCCCTAACATCTTATTCTATACTGGGGTCAGTTCTGAGTCAGATTATCACATAGGAAACATGGAAATACTGTGCCTCCAAATGTGCACTCCTTTCCCAGGAGTCCTGTGAGAACATGAGTCATATCACCCTTCTGATGATGAGGTCTGTCACCCCAGAGTCCCCTTCATTTTCCTCTCTCTTCAATCGTCCTGGTGATCCCCTAATCACTTTTAGGTGATTTCTCTTGCGAAATACTTCAAAAGGGCAACACTTAAATATTCTTAGGCTTGGGGTTAGCTATATCTATCATATAACTTCCTTTCTTCACTTCAGACTAGATGCATAAAGATAACCTTTGGTAAAGGTAATCTCAGTGTTTCTGCAGCATTTTAAGTACAAGATAGGTGGGATGGAGTTCTCCAGAACAGGTCCCTTAAAGCTTCCAAGTATTAAATCAACTTGATGATGTGAGGCATTTTGAGAGCAAACATCTTCAAGATCTGAATGTATATTTTTTTGGGGACACTGAGGGTTCTTTAAATAATTTAGTTCACAACACTAACTTAAGGACTTTAGTGCTTCGATTTTCTGTTTTGTTTTGGCTCTCAAGTGCTTGTTTACAAGAGGACAATATGAAAAAACTTAACAAAGTAAGGCAAATAAATTTATAGGTTTATATAAACTCCAAACATTTTTCTATATCATGCAGACTGATGATTAAGAAAACTTAGCAATCAAACCATTCGAGGTAGTTCAATGATAAATCCAAGATGAATCCTACTCTTATTTTACATGCATAGAAGCGAGGATTCCTCATCACCAGAGCTTACTACCTGCTAAGCACATACTTTAATTAATAATATAAGAACCAAAACAGAAGCGAGATGCTTAAATGCATAGCTGGAGGTCTTATGATTTCTCTCATGAGATCAAGCAAGAGGGAGCAGCCTTGCTTCCTTCATTGGTCAGAAGGTAAAAGACAAATCTCCAAGTTACGGGAGAGTTGGAGACTGGACAGATTATTTCAAAGAACCACAGTTACTTCTTTGAGACATGTGAGCATCCTCTGATCAGGTGTGACCAAAGTCAAATTTGGATCCACCCATGACCTGCAGCTAGCATGACCTGAGCATAGAGCTGCTAGAGGTACTTCACCATTTCTCTGATCAGGATGCTGCCACTAGCTTGTAGTTATTCAGCAAGCAAATCAAAAGCTTTGCGACTGCTCTACAAACCCCCAGCAGAAACATTCCCATCACCTGTGCTGCCAAGGAGTAGGAGTTCAGCGCCAGCTGAGATGGCCCCGCATGGGGCTTGGCCAGCTGCTGTTGGGATGCTGAGCCATGGCCAGGCATATTCACCTTTAGACTGAGTCTGCGATGTGGGAGACACCATAATTAGCTCGGAGCCCTGACCAGTCTAAACAGAGCACATGAGTGAACAGAAACAGAACCACAAGGAAAAAAATGGGAAAGTAAGAACAGAGAACAAAAATGCCTTGGTTACTGCCTCGGGAATTTGCATATTTATAGCCATGTTATGGACTGCATAGATGGACCTCAGAGGAGGGCAAGTGACCAAAGATGCCTTCCTTTGGGGATGCTGAAAAATACTTCTTTTGGATGATGCACTGGATTAACTTTGATAGCCAGTGTAAAAAACAGAGGAGGTACCATTAGCTTGTTGCTGGTATTTACGCTCTGAGTCCTTTGGGTCGGTATTAATAATAGGTAAACTTAGGAGGACCAAAAGTTGCAATTTAATAAGCAGTGCCATAAAACCAAGGGAAGACTCTGTGTGATCTGCCCTCCCCTTCACACTTGGCTGGCACCAAGTAATTCTGGTGAAGATCCCACAAAATCAAAGCTTTCTGAATTAAGCAGGCTTATTCCATTTCCATGAAGATCATCAGGTATGTCTCTATGTAATGATTTAAAAAAAATGGAAGACGTCAAGAGACCAGATGATCAGTAACAGTACAAAACACTAAGACACATAGCTCTTCTCCCTATAGCTTAGAGTTATGTATGGTATCAGTCATCACTGTCCTCACACACCGATCTTTTAAAAACCACAGTGTTTTCTTTGCATTTTTGTCAAGACTTATGATTTCTTTTTATAAAATAAGCACTGGTCACTAGGATAGTCTACATTCAACTGCACCACTTACAGCTAGACTCAGGGTAAGTAATGCTGTACAAACTCTCTTATACGGTTCACCAATGTTCCCTCAAGGGATTAAGTTTCTGTCATTACAGATTATCCTGAGAAAAACGAAGGAGAGGATATAGAAATCCTCTGTTAAAAAGGACTCCACGTGTGCGAGGTCCCAGTATCATCACTAGTGATGTGAGAGCAAAGGCTTCATTTCATTTCAGTGGGATGTAGACTACACACCCAAAAAACATCACAGCAGGGTTTTCCAGCCTCCCTATATACCAAATGAATTCCACTGCAGCACAGATCACTGCTCTACAGAAGCAAGATAAAAAATTAATGCCTTAGGTCAAAAGAGGAAACTCTACCGCAGAATAGAGCGTTCCAGGAACAATTCTCATATCGAGATTTAAATTCAACCAATAACAGGGCATTTTTGGAAGATGCAGATAGAAGCAGACAGCAAATCAAATTCAGATCCCTGAAAGTGTGCAGCTTATTCCTGGAAAAATATATAATCTCAAATAAAAGGTCAAGTGTTATACAGCAAAACTGAAATGGGAAATAGTATTTTCTTGCTGTCAGGTCTTTATTTTTAAGTAACATTCACGAGCATTGTGCTCTCAATGTAAATCACATTTGTGTAAACAACGTCTCTACCTCGCACTGCAGAACAGTTAAGAAATATTTTTTTTTTGAAGGAAATTAATCCTCCTTGGTAAACATATGTAGAATTCCAATCAGAATAATAAAAATACACACCTTAAATGTAGAATTTTAAAATACAATAATTTCTAGTAGAATAATTGAAAAGATTTCCTTTTCTGCCTTAATTCAAAACTGTATGAAGGCAATTGGAAGTTTTATATGGATAAAAAGTGACAAGTTAAATTGGAATAAGTTAAAATAACTGGCACTACAACAGTGTTTAAATTACCTCCAAAATTCACTAGACGTTAGTCAAAATGAACAGTGTGGGCTTAAGACAAAATGACAATGCTGGAGTTATTTGGAAAGCATTGGGGACTACAAGCATATTGTTTAATGCTCCCAGAACATAAGAATGCTTTGGCAGAAGTTTCACAAATATTTGAAAACATAATTATGCAAAAAAAAAAAAAAAAAAAGCCCCCAAAATCCAAGCCTCAGACTCAAAATCAAAGAAAGTCAGTTCTTACTTGATCAATCTAAATCACACAGTACCCCATGGGAAATGGAACCAAATCTCTTTATCTAATTGCTGTGATAATTATTCTTAGATACTGGAAGAATAAGAACAGTCCATCCGTGAAGGAATTCAGTGCTGCATCACATAAAAGTAATTTTGGAAAAAAAAAAAGAATAGGCTTAGTATGTAGGAGAGAGTACCCGTGTGTATATCCATCTGTTTTTGGGGAATGTTTTTTAATATACTTTCAGCGGATCAAGATACCTGCAAATATGCCTCTAAATAAGAGAAAATATTAAATAATGATGTATTGTCAAGGGTTTCTATAGTACATAGTGAAATAAATAGTGAGATAAAGGAGTACTAGCCAGCAAAGAACAGCATAAAAATTCATCCTTCTTTGGAGTCATATTCAGACAAATTTAAATATACTACTTTAATTATACACGATGTTTCTAGGGCTGCGAGTCCTTTTTCTTTATGGGAACTCCTGCTCTTACATAAAATACTGAATATATTGAAAGTTTTCTGTTTGCTACTTAATCCTATTAATTAACAGTAAACAATCACCATTTTTAGGACGATCTGAGGAAGCATTTATTGATAAGTAGGCCTAAGGACACTAAGTATTTCTTTCCAAATGGATTTTGATCAACTTAATTCAAGCGCAGCTTTACAAATATTGTCCCTACCCACTCCTGTGGTAGATTAAGTGACCAGGCTATTATCTGATTCCTGCTTTCTCCTCCACAGAGACAGATGTTGGCTGTGTTTTCCTATTATATCCCCAAGACACCTGCACATTCAAGTTCATTTATTGAGATTGAATTACTGTAACCCCCTCTCTTGCCTTGACAACACATTTTACTCTGGTCATGCCTGTTCAGAATACTATTGTAAAGATCACCTCTGCAAGTTTTTGCATCCCATCTTTTTCGTCCTTCTTCCCCCTTTATAACACCAAATATAAGCACCTTGTCTTCATGAAAGCTGCTCGTGGTCTACCCAGGCTCACTTATCTCAGCCTGCTACCAACTTTGCTGTCTCTAGTTGGCTTCAGATACCAATCCTCATTACCATCCTGTCACCTTTCCAAGTTGGGCCCTTTTGTGCTTCCTTGCTTCATTAAAATCTGAAAAATAATTTCATTATTCCTACTGAGAAGCTCCTTCACTTTCCATCAAGCCTGCACAAAAAAACTTTTTAAAAGCTAATTCTCAGCTAAGACTGTAGACATTGCACTGCCCAACAATGCCTCATTGACTCCTTGCATTCACTTATGTGTGTCTACCCAAACGGGCTGTAACTGTATTTTTAGGAAAGTTCTTGTGGCAACTTTTACATGGCACCTAGAAAAATAGGTTTCTGTCCCATCATTAGAGCACTTGGTTAATATAAATAACATAATGACAAATTATGGTAACACTATTACTTTATCATCTATTTTCTTAGTATTGATATACCTCTAAAGAATATCACTATTTTTTCCTGACGAACACAAATCATCGGGCTTCTCACTTTTCTTGTGATTATTCTACCATGTTAACACAAGCCATAATTCCTCCAACAGCGATCAGTTTGTATTATTTGTCTCTCTTCTCACACAAACCTCCTGTTAGATTTGAAATTCTCAATCCTCTTTTCCTTCAGCTGCTGGCTAAATCAATACTGTAATAGATGTACTCTCAGTAGAAAGCATTCTCACTTTTGACACTGCAATTGGCCAAACAAATGCAGACAGCTTAGGTTCCTTCTTGTCAAGCTCAATTCCACATCACTGTTGACCTTGTAAAGCCCTAGATTCCTGGAGCTATTGCATGATCTTCCTGCATTAACCTCCAGACTAACAATGTATGTTAAGATAAATTCAGCCACGACAGATAAGATCAGTTTGAACTGTTTCATTGTTTGAATAATTGCTACAATACCATTTCAATGTCTTTGGAGGGGGCAAGACTGCTGAAGACTTTTTAATGTGAAACATATGCAACTCCTTTAATTAAGATTCCAGTCTTGCCCGAGACTCCGTAGGGTACCCTGCTGACACAGAGGTGCGTACAGAAATATTTTTGCAAAAACTTACCTTGCAACTTAAAACTAGCAGCACTGCATTTTAATTTAATCCATGTGAAATTGAAAAGAAAAAAATGTTTTGATGTTTCCATTACCAACAAGGCATTTGATAAAATTCACTTGAAGTTTAGCAAATATACAAAAGACGACCCATTCTTCTGTCTCAGAGCAGCTTTTTAAATCTGTCAATCATGTTGGATGCTATTTATGTGCCATTATATTTTATTAGAATCTGTTAGATTTTTCACAGTCCTGAAGTTATTTTATGGCAGAGACTGAAAGAAATATTAGTGACCTAGCATTTAATACCAGTTCCGCAGTAGTAGGAATAAGTGAAGGATATTGATACTCAGACAATGTCTCACTATTTGCATAACGTTTCTTGGCTTTGCTGCCACCTGCAGCAAAACACAGGATAAAAGTCTAGTTTAGATATTTCTGTCCTTGGCATCATTGCTTTCCAGTCCCTCTTCGTTACCTAAACGTACTGATTTTCAAAGTTTATGAGAAACTAATAGCAAAGGGTGATTTCTAAATTAATCCAGAGCTTTCTAATGTAAAAAAAAAAAAAATATTTTTTTTTGGGGGGGGGAGGGGTTGTATCAGAAGACTGGTATGCACATTTATTTCAGTAGATCAAAAAATTACTTGAAATCACGTGGAATTGAAACATATATTTCTACATATTTATTTAGACTTTTCAAAGCAGCATTTCCCCTTTAACATTTCTAAATCCTACTAATAAATAAATACAATGGAAAGGAGTTTTATTAAGTGCTTAAGTTTCTTTTAAAGTAGTCTGTCCGGGGTTTTTTGGGTGGTTTTTGTTTTGTTTTGTTTTTTTTTTTTTTTTTTTCCTGTTTCTTTTTTGGGTTTTTGTGTGTGGTGTTTTTTGGTTTTTGAGTTGGGTTTGTTTGGTTTTTACAATAACAAATATAAACTTGCCGTTATTATCTTTGAATATAAGTTCAGAATTCAAAATAAATGCTTAGTTGAATGACTTGTTCAAATGTTGCTAAACAGAATAGTTCAGCTGGATGGGACCTACAACAATCGTCTAGTCCAACTGCCAAATATATACTTTTGAAAAATACCAGTGATATATGTATGTCATCTTAACTGTGAAGTCACAGGTAAAATCTTTATAATACTAGGGTTTTTTATATCCTAAGTCCCACTGGAACAAAAATTAACACTACAAAGGAAAAGCAGGTGGTCCAGCACTGGGGTGGCTTCACTCATTCTTCTTACCATCAATCGGAAAGTAAGATTTAACATATTTCCTGTTCATCAAATACCATCATTTGTGGCTCCCAAAGTGAAAAGCAACCAGCTCAAGTAGAACAAAAGCAACATGTAAGCAAGTTATCACTGAAAGGGACAACTGCCTTGAAGAGCTAGCCAAGATTTCTGTCTCTACCTTTTGTGAAAAGTTTACTAGACCTATTTTTCATGATAAAAATAGAGAGTCTTGTCGGATTTTTTTTTTAATTCAACTTGAATAATCATTCAGTTTGTCAAGTGGCCTTCTTTTATCTCCTGCATTTTAGGAAACTTTTCTGTCAGATGAAAAGTTGGTCATAAATCATCCAATATGTAGTCAACCTTCAGCATAGGTCACTGCAATTCACTATATCTGAATATTAATACAACTTTATAATGTATAAGCTATGGTTAGTAGGGAGTGTATCTATCTATCTACCTTCTTTTCATGCTTGACGTCATGCCGATAACATCAGTCCTATTCTTCATATCCTCTATCAAGTTCTAGTAAGAACTAGATGCAACTTTACATCACTGTCCTAATTTATAAAGCAATTTATATGAATCAATCTTCATATTGGGTCACCCATATCCCCTTCAAGCAATGCAGAGGACAAAGGTCAAGTTATGGTATCCAAGAACAAAAAGTCCAGTTACAGAACAAGTTTCTTTCCTTAGGAAATACAGGAAGCTACTATTTTAATGACCATCCCCTCATAAACTGCTCTATTTCAAACTCCTACCATAAACAGGTCCATCAGAAGAAAGCTCTAATGAGAAAAGAAATGCCAAAATCCCACACATTCCACTGATTATTTCAGTACTACTGTTGATGGCATATGAGAAACATCAAGCAAAGTGTGAAAGGAAAGCAGCAAAATGTCCTAAGATATGCAGGTTCTCCTTGTGTGCATTCTGCCATATTCGTGGCTTATTTTTGGCATATTTGTACCAGCACTTACAAAAAAAAAAAAAAAAGGATGTGTCTAAAGAAGAGTTTGCTGGATTGCATACTTTCCCATATGATAAAAGAGAATTTAGTTCAGCAGCTACATGTGTCCAATGACTAAGGCCATGTAGTTACACAGTGGTTCTTGTCAGCTTAATTTATCCTACAAAATCTTTACCAAGGGGAAAATGAAAACCTTCAGCTTCATTTGCAGATCTTTCACAGGCAGCTTTTTTTTTTTTTTTGGTAGACTGGACACAATGGTTGACTCATGACATTTAGTTGGACATTTTTGATCCACACTAACTTTTGTCAAAGAGACACCTTCTAAGGACAACAGAGAGTGAGGCCTTTGACTGCATCCAGCATTCTGAACTGCTGAGCAAATGTCTTAGAAGTTTATAGCTTTAAAATACTGCTCAAAGACCCCAGTTGAGGTTGTGACCCTACTGGGCTCAGTACTGTACAAGTTTAAAGGAAAATATGAGAGCCGTGCTCCAAAGAGTTTGCAAGCTCATCCTCTCTATCAAAGATAATTTAACTCTTTGGCAGTAAATCCAGATTTGGTTTCAAACTAAAATAAAAAGAAACCTCAGCTAACCTTCTGTTTGGTCTCACACAATGAACTCCTGCCAACTTACAGACAGCAGAGCTTCAGAAATAGTAAAAAGGGAAAAGAGACCAGAAATTCAGCACTGAATCTGGATTTTCATCCTGAAAATTGTATGACACAAGCTGAAGGGGGAGAAATGTTGCTTCCATGGAAACACATGCTGAGATGGGAGAGAGCAGAAGACTGATAGTATTTTCCCTGCTGATCCTGTGGAGACCATCACAGTAGTAGTTAATAACTAGAGGAACTGTTGTTCCCTTGGGATCCTCATGTAGCTGCCGCTCAGCCCAGTGAGACCCTGCTAGCACCAGACTTGTTCACGCTGGGCACAGAGAGGTGAGCTGGATGCTCACCTAAATGCTCCCTAAATGAATGAGTTCAGCTTTCAAAATAAACATGAAGGCAGACACTAAGAATAATGGCAATTCAATTTCTGCTGGCAATCTCTAATACATTCTTAATACCAGTTTCTGAATAAAATCATTCCTTGAAATTACGAAGAAAAATCTCTACTGAAAACTAGTGCAAAAGAAGTGAGACACGAAACCAAAACGTGTTCTCATTTTCAGCAGATACCAAGGAATTATGCCTGCTTTAGAAAAGAGTATTAAGGAATATTAAATTTGCAGGAAGGAAGACGTGTATAGTTGAAGTTTTATTAATGGAGAAAGACTGAGGACATTCTGAAATTATTTTTTTTGTTCCTTTTGAAATATTAGAAAATACAGAGTTAAGAAGTGAAGAAGGAAGGTGTTTTGTTTTTTCTCAGAAGTACCACTTCTTCAAAGGGTAGTGATTTTATTTTTAGGATAGCTTCAATCAAAAGACCTTAAATAGAAAGAAACACAGCTATAGAAAACTGTATCTAGGCATCTTTCATAATTCAAAAGCAAAATGGTATAGAATTAAAGGACAAAAACTATACCTCTTGCTTGCTACATTCTTATTTTGTGTCTCAATGGGAAGAGAATAACAGATGGAAGTATAAAGTATGTTTACTCATATCGGGCCTTTGATATGCAAATGCTTGTTCTGAAAGAATGAGAAATACACTGACCAGCAGACATCCCCCTCAGAAGAGGAGCATCACAACCTGAGGGAGAAGAGAGATAAACACTCCTTGGCAGACGCATTATGAATACTGACTATGGCAAGTTCTGCCACAACAGTTTCCTGGGGGAAGTATTATGTTTTGAAATGTAACATCTTGACAACATTTAAATGCAAAGAGTAAGAGAGTGAAATATCTGAGGGACACTGCTAATAAATAAAATACGTTTACTCACTTGTGCCTTTTTTTAATTTCAGCACACTGGTAATTCTGTTATATAACTCCTAAGACAACACAGAAAAGAGCTAACTTCAGCCTCATAAGATTTGCCTTGAGAACCTTCCTTTTAGGCAATGAAGAGACATCAGTTGATTCAAAGCGGATCTCAGTGCATTACGTTCGACTCCTACTCTGAATCACTGGCTGGTGGAGCCAAACTGTCTCCATTAACCATACAGAGAATCAGAGGAGACTGGCTTCTCACACCTTCCAATATTGTGCATTTCTAACAACAACATTATAAACATTAACATTAGCTTAAAACCTGATCCAAACTGTTTCAAGTTTGTGACCTTAAAAAAAAGCCTAACAATAAAGTCTCACAAATAGCCATTAATATGAAAGTGCTTACTGTAACTCTGCAGTGAAGCCAGAACGATTTTCAAATGCACTCAACCTCTTTTCCACATGTGAAAAACCAGTATTGCCTCTCTTTTCCACCCTGCTACTGTACAGAGTTTGGATACAGAATGAATGCTCCATGAAACTCGGAGTACAGCAGTAGAGTAACATTTCAGAACCAATAAAAAATTACTTTAAGATACACAGCATGGATTTAAAAAAAAAAAAACCCAACAACTATATTTTAGCTGATGATTTTAACAGGATATTAAGCAAGATCACTTGACTACAATGGTAAAGCCCCAAACAACACCACTAACTTCCCTTATATTTAATATATGCAATAAACTGCACAATGTACTGATTTTTGATTTTTTTTTTTAAAGATTCATTACCTTCTCCAACCGTCGCTAGCACAGAAGTCTAACACACAAGAAAAATACTTAAAGACTTTTCTGAAGTTAGCCCTTTTTCAAGATACCTGCCACATCTAATTGTTCACAGTGGAATTGAGGTCCTGCATTTCTCTCAGTTACAAGTCCTTTTTGAGAAAAGGAGCTACCTATTTTTATTTTAATAGCTTTATCATGGAGTTTTCTCAGTAATGATAGCTATTGTAACCATTTGTTTGTTCCTCAGAATGCCCATGTTTTATATCCCTGCTGTAGTCCTCTTGAAAAAGAAAACAAAAAACCCAAACCAAAAAAACCCGAAACAAAATAACCAAGAAAGCACAACCCCACACGCTTCAGAAATGGAAAACAGAATAGCTGCAGAAAGACCTAGGAGAATATATGTGAAAAAGTAAAAGTACTGATGTTCTGGAAATTAAAGCCAAAAAACAAACACTATGTGAATATCTTTAATATTGCTACTACTCATTTCCAAAGTAACAGAAACATTTCATTGTGCTCTTATCCTTGAGTTTCAGGTTAAATTGCTCTGCTGATGCTATTAATATTTTGGTAAAGAGGGATAAGGTACAGGTACAAAGAGCCAATCAAATACCAATTACTTACATTGCTTCTCTAGTAACTACACTGTGTTTTTTTGGGATGCAGGCAACTGTAAAAATTACCAAAGAGAGATTTAGTCAAAAATCAATAGGTTGTTTTATAGCTACTGCACCTTCATTTCTTTCAGGTTTACCTAATTTATTCCTGAAGAGTAGGAAAGTCCATAGATCAGAAACAAAGATAACCGTTTTACAGGTTTCTCTTGAAAGGAAATCCTCTTTTTTTTGTTATTATTATATACAATTCTTTTTCTGCTAATTGCAAATATTACTGTCCAGTAGATTCCACCATTCCTTGCTATTTCTCATGAATTATATTATTTTTATTGCTACAAGACTGGATAGTACTTCAGGAAAAACAAACAAACAAACAACAAAAACTTTAAACATTTTAAATTAGAGCTTCTACACTGTAGATAAAATGCTTCTTTCCGATGAGGAAATTACAGCTTTCACAATACATTTACAATGCAGTATTTTCTAGGTACAGAGAAGTAACTTCATGCAAAAGAGTCAGTACCATAATTAACAATCTCTGCTAGAGGGATTTCAGAACCAGAGATGCTAACCAGTCATGTCTGACAGAATACACCAGTGGAGACTGCAGGTACCGAAGTGCTTGCAGACCTTGCTTGGACACTGCAGCACTGGTAAAAAGAGGTGACTGGTAGAAAGACTGGTAAATGAATAAAAGGTGTGTTGACACAGTAAAATAACTTAGTCCTCCCATATCACTTCTGGGCCCTTGGCGATCCCTGTCACACGTGGTAGTTCCCTCCTGGTCTTTCCAAGACAAAACTGCAGTCTGCTCCCATGGAGGGAGGGCTTCTTGCCGAGGCTGATTCCTGGGCGACAAGGGTGGCTGTGCCCACACCAGCCCCCTTCTGTGGGAACTATGATTCAGCTCCTTATGTCTCCATTACGTAGGAGGAATAAGTCAAATACATTGATCCCCATCAAACACCCCAGCTAGTGCAGACAGCCAGACAAGACCTCAGTGAGACGCTGTCCGCCAGGAGCATCTCCCAGCAGCCAGCCCTGGTCCCCCTGCCTGCCTTGGAACACAAACAGGGGAGGGAGACATGTCCCCTGCATTGCGGGTACGGGTTTCTCAGAGGTACTACCAGGAGACATGTACAAAACTAGTACCATCCAGGCACTGGGGTACAAGAGTGTTATGATATGAAAAAAATATTTCTTCTTTGGTTCTTTTTCCCTTACAATATTGTCACACAGAAATTTATTCTAATTCAACCCTCTTGAGTAAGAGCAATCTCAACACTGCCTTTTAAAATGATGTGGTTAGTCTTGGATCGTTAGACTAGGCAGTATATTTTATGTAGGCATATCATTTTATCTGCAGACAGCTTGCAAGCAACTTTTTTACGTTTACAGGAAAAAAAAAAGATTATTTCTCTCTGTAGGCTAAGGTGATTAGCTTGACCTATATTTTTAAAACAACAAAATATGTCCACAGAGAACAATCCCACAATTATTTGCAGATTTTTATTTATATTGTGATTACTTCTTTTGCTACAGCTACCTGGGACATGAGTGGGTTGTTTTAAATTTTTTTCTGATTTAGAAATAGATCTCTTCCTTTAGAGGAAGAATTCAGCCTATGTAAAGTTTCTCTATTCACAGTAGTTTGTGTTATAGCATTTTTAGATTTAAATACATCACAAAGTTCTAAGTTTAAAAATGTCATGATAATACATCTGCATGTAAATGTCAGATCACTAGCATAAAACAGCCTGAACTGTTAGAATACATTTTTTCCTACAACTTCACTTCATATATTGCTCATTTATACTTAAAAAACAAACAAACAAAACACCAAAAAAACCTGTATGAAGAACCACTGCATAAGTATTAAATCACACTAATGGAGAATTATGAAGGTGGCTGATCCCTGTAAGTGTTGACCTCCCTCTGATCTGAGCCCATACAAGTATTTAACAGCTATAAAGTTGATGACTAGATTTTTTTTTCTGATTATATTTGCACACATATATTAACAATTATTTAGTCAACCACTGACTTGATTCTGATTTGCGTGACCTTAATGGAAATTAGCCACAATTTTCCTTTTGAAACTACAAAACTTTCACTCACCATCCCTAAATTGTATCATTGCCCCACCCACAAAATAATAAAAAAATCCCATCAGGTTCATAACCCAGAGCTGCTAACAATTGAATTGCCTGATGTTGAAAATTGAGTTTAGTGTGTAGCATTTTCATGTGCACACATCAGCATTGTAGGATCCAAAACCGAGTCCTAAACTCTAACATAAAGCCAGGTAAAGAACAAGTGAGGTGTTTTAAAAGTTCATATAGTAAGGGACCTGGCTAAATGATGTTGGCTTATCCTTATGTTCATCCTAATTACTGTATTAGAAAACCAGCTCCAGCAACAGGAGACAACAAAATGAAGCCTGTAGCCTGATTAGCAAGAAGAATTCACTCACAACATTCATTCTCCACAAATGGAAAAAACCCTCTAAAACACATTTATTAAAGATGGCATGCACGTTAGTATCTGGGTTTGTTCTTGAGTATACGTATGTTGGTACGTTCTTGCTGCCATAGCAAACGTGACTAATCCTACAGTTTGAAAAATATGTAATTCCTACTAATTTTTGCTAGCGTCACATTGTATGTTGCAGGTTTCCCAGTTTGAAACATGTACTGAACAGTCTCCGGCTTATGATTGTTCAAAAGATGACTTTCAGAAAAACTCTGGAAGATGTCATTGGCGTTATTTTCAGTGTATCACTGTTCTAAACAACCCCTTAAAATCCATGTATTAGAATAAATATGCTTCAACAATTTATTTGCATGTCTACGTCATGTCCTACTTGAAAGAAATACTCGGTTTGCTTCATATGGCCCTATATCACCTCACTCCTGCTACCAGATTAAAGCCTAGGTTTCAGAGCCACTAATACATCAATAACCAATTTTTGCATTGTAGTTATTTACTGTAGAAAGCTTTAAAAGTTCACAGTTTACCAATCATCACCACACAAAGTAGGGAAGAGAGAAAGCACTTTCCCTGTCCAAGACTACCTTTCAACAAAGTATTTCTTGGATCATCTTCAGTTGTGATGAAATAACATGAGTTATACCTTATCCCATTACTCCATTCCACCATTTACCACTATTATTTCCCTTATTCTGTTATGCTACGGTGTAATTGATAGTGACGTAGCTGTAGGAGAGAGATTTGCATTCTTTTAACTGTTCTGTGTTCTCTGCTACTGTCCATAACAACAGTTGCAGCTATCCAAAATAAACAAGGATAGCAAACTTATCTTTCCCCAATTTCCAAGGTTCTGAAAGAGAATTTCTTAGGTTATGGGTGGGACTGTTTTCCTAGGTAGGGCAGCTATCTCTCATTCAGGCTAGGATGAAAACTCTTTACCAAAGAGGAAGGTTTTACAGAGTTCTCTGAAGCTCAGGCTCATTCAAAACAAGCGTTTGGCTACAACAACTGAATAATTTCTTCCCTCTTCTTGCATTTTTAATTCTAAAATTGGTAATACCAACTGTCAGACATGAGTGCAGAATTTGGTGGTGGTTAACAGATTGGGAGACAGTAGCTCATAAAGCACTGATACATTAGTTGCATAGAAGAGAAGGATGAGAATGGCAGTAACCTGGAACTGTTGCTCTACTTCCACTCTAACAGTCTTGCCAGGGTCTGGAACACACACAACACACTGATCTGCATTTTGCACTAGCAAAATTCAGATTCATTTTATATATATATATATATATGTTATTATATATATGTATTAATTCATGACCACTTTTTTTTGCAGCTAATCTGAGCCACTCAAAGGTAAAGTCTAACGAAGTTTCGCAAGAGAAGCCTAGCCAGTCCCACAGACTGACCAGGAGCCATCCAGAGACCTCAATCAATTTTGAGCATTGAAAAATCTCTGTAATGGGACTTTGTCAACATTTCCTTAGAGATGTTAAGGATGTAAACAGATTTCTTTCTCTTCTGCTAGCCCTGTTTATCTGTTTTTCAGTTAAACATAGTAGTTTATTTTGGGACTTTTTGCTAAATATTTGGAATTTCAGCAAACGTTAAAGACTTTCACACATGAAATTTGATTTCAAAATCTTAGTCACCTGATCAAGTCACAGAAACAGTACAGCCCACACAAACCAAGTCAACATATGAGTAAAATGCCTAAAGAAAAAAATGAAACATGAACCCCTCAAAACCCAGATATTAATCGCTTGTGATTAGAATATGATTTTCTGACAAAAGTAGAACATTGTGCATGGTTGTGGTAAAATAATGAGGAAAAAAGGGCATCCAACAATATCAAGATATCCAAAAGTCCAAAAAGAGGGCTTTGAATTTTCTATACTGCAGTCACAATCTATAATTTTTCTTTTTTTTTTTTTTAAATGTTGCATCATCAGTATACTTCATATTTAAGGAAAGAATTTTAAAATACATAATATAGAAGGGAAAAAAAAAAAAAATCTTCTCATCAATCTAAATTTCCCCCAGAACTTTCCTTTAAAGAGACTCCAGATTTTTATTGAGAATTGAAAAAGACATTTTGCAAACTCAAATGCCTTCACAACACAGAATTTCTCTTACTAACATGGTTTGTCATGACCTGTTAATTATGGTAATTGTGTGTATAATTTTAAAGAACTGAGACAAATATGCAAAATGATAACAATGCATAGTTTACAAAGAGAAGTACATGCAGAGGTAATCAAATGTATTATTCATTTATTGTGAGTCAAAGAATCTCCATTCTGAATTTGAAATGAAAATATGTACATATTCTCCTACTCTGGGATTCGCCTTTACTGGAATCCTAAACACTACAAGACAACCATGTCTTCAGGCATTCCCCTAAGTCTCTCTTCAGGGTCTTTACTGCCTCCTGACTTGGTGTGACTTTGCAGCTTCTTTTGTGTTTTCTGTTAAATGTGGTGGAAAATTTATTCTGAGGTACAAATAAAAAATACTTGTATATTTTTAACTAGTATTCTAGTCTCTGATATCTCAACGATTCAACACTAAAATTCTCACTGTTCCCATGAGGGCATCTTGAGTATACATATGTATAAGGCTTCTCTACAATGTGATAGTTTAATATTAAAGTATGTTACGTTAAAAAATTGTGGTTTCTCAAATACTGCTTTAAAAATAATTGCAAACAAAATTGCAACAAGCGTATATGACAGCAAATATAACCATTAAGATCATATTAACCAAGTGAAATAAATACTTCACGACACTGGAATACTCATTAAGTTTGGGAGGTTTGTTTTTTGGGTTTTTTTGTTTGTTTATTGTTTTCTTTTTTTTCTTTCTTTTCCCCAGTTTCTTGCCTAAACTGCCAATACACATAGATACTGGTATGTAAAATACTGCACACATTCAAATGACTTTTGAATATGAATTGTCACAGTTTTTGTATCTTGACTATTCAGTTTTTCCTTGAAGACTGGTTTACAGTAAAATTGAAATCTAAATTCTGACTCTGCATAGAAGATATATTGCTATTAAATTTACTGTTCCACAGGGACTTTATTAGGGCTGCTACTGAACTGTGCATCATTTTAATTAGAATTAACACTTTCATCTTGTTTGTGAATATATGTAAGATAAGCTTTGAAATATTTAACATCTGGGAATACTGTCAAGCTGTCACAGCAAAATTAAGACATTTCACATACATAACTATTATTATATAATAGCCAGATACCAAATAACTAAACATTCATTGTTAGCATTTGGAGTATAATCTCTCTATGCATACATTTCCATGTCCTTTGGGAATTTATTCATGCTTTGATCATTATCCCTTTGAAGCAACGCTTCTTTAAAGAGAGACATTTCAAGTGCAGTCCTTGACTGTGTTAGATGTCTCACTGGTAGGTACGAGACCTATTTTACATAATTTATTCTACTGTTAGCAGACATATCCCTAGAACAGCACAGGCTTACTGCAGTGTGTTGGTTCCCAAGGATCACCTTCCTTTGCCGAGATATTTACTTTGCGGGATAGAAAGATTTATAGAAATTACTGTTCAAAAGACCACCATCACCAGGTCAGCCACCTCTTGAGAAGTCAAGATTCCTCCCTGCAGAATATTCTCCTGTGGTTTGAAGGGACTCTTAAAAGTAAAATTAAAGGGGGGGAGCCAAACCAAAACAAACACACACACCCCCCAAACCACAAAACCCTTCAAGAAACAGACTTTCAGCCCATCACCTAAATCACTATGTCACTATGGGACTGCATTTTGGAGATGTCAGAACATAAATAAGTCTTTATTATTGTAGCCTTTTAGATCTATTTCAATCACAAAAACGTATGTATTGCCACTTGGATTATGACAATTCTTAAACATGACAGCCACATGCCAGCTGAGGTCTGGGTGACAAAGGTCTGGATATCTGGTCTGAGGCAGACTCTCCATGAGCTGCTGGTGAGGAAATGCCAGGAGCAGTGACCAGCAGCTGGTGCCTCAGAGAAGGGGCGAGACATAGGGTACACCACCAGCAGCAGAAAGGCTCCCATGGGAGGGGTTGTGGGGGCTGCTCTGGTGGAGGTCTGGGCTGGCTCCACAGGTAACGCGGAGCACAAGAGCGAGCTGCTGCTCTTCACTGTGGCTGAAATGATGTCAGGGTACATTCATTCAAATGGTGGTTAAGCAGCTGCTATGAAACATCAGCTGTAACAGCACTATTTAAAATCCATATTATAACAAAATATCACCTGCATAAACCTGTAGGGGAAAGGTAGTATACAGCAACGAATAAGAATTAACTTCAGTTTTTATAGACTATGTTTTCTTCCATACCCTTGCTGTAGGTGTTTATTAGGTGTTTAGTGCCTAACTCCCTCTAAAACTCTACAGAACTATCCTGTACAGTTGAAAATCAATGTTTAGCACAGGAACGTACCATCTGGGTGCTGAAACATGAGAATTTGTGGATTACCTTTGGTAATAATAATCTTTAAAAAATCCTACCAATATAATACCCTAGTCTTCTCATTCTGACAAGTCAAACAATTTTATACTTAGGAAACATTTTTGTCTTAGAAGTATGCAAGAGGATAAAGAAACACACATATTCTTCAAGCAACAAAATAAATGAATTATTCCCCTTTTACAAACTCAACTTCTTGGCACACTATTGATAGTACAGAACATTAAAGGACTAATTTTTTTTTTTTTTTAACATAAAAGGAAGCGGAAAATAAGGCATGAGTAGGAGCAAAAGGTTGTAACAAAATCACATAAAGAGGGAAACAGAAACAACAATGGGAAAAATTGCAGAGAAATGCACTCAATCAAATGCAATCTTTGTGCCTGAAAGCACCTTAGAGAGGCGCATCCACTGCTTCGAGTAGGTTGATACAGAAGAAATGGAACATAAATACATTCCAACTTCCTGAAAATTTTAGTCTGAACAACGAGACAGTCCTGTTCAACAGGCATACCGAAAATGCAGTTTGCACATATAAAGGATGTTCATTGTATTCAGTTTGACTGTCTTCAAACCCTACAGTCAAGTTTAATCACTGATCAGCATGCAGACTATTTCTTTTGTCCCAGTTATCTTTGGAAGTAGTTATCTTTTAATCAACAAAACACTAAAAATCTTATACAGAAAACTTTCTGCCAGTGACTTCCCTAAAAGGAGAATGAAAGACCTTTGGGATATACAAGTAAACTCGTCACCAGAATCTTCCAAAGATTTCCCAGCAAATGAGCTCTTTGGATACAATTCACTTTGTATACATCAAAATAAAATTATGAACCATAATTTTTAGGAATTTTCTGTCTTCAGGTCATATTTTGGGGTTTTTGTTTGTTTGTTTTAAATGTTTGCGACATTGCATGTAACAGTACAAAATGCTTTGTGTCTTTTGAATATCTACATGAGATTATTTGAAGAAATCTAAATTATGTAAGATAAGAGCCGAGATAGACACGAAGATTTGAGAGAGACAAACTAAAATATTTACATAAACACCAGCAAGATTGATGCTGAGAGAGCAGTAAGACCAACAGAGCACATCTGAACCTGTTCAGAGTATGCAGATATGGGAAGTGAGATGCCTAGCAAGCAGAAATGTTCTACAAAGTAGATCAGTAATAATAATAATGATAATGCCAAAAAGCAGTAAAACAAGTAACAGCAACAGCACCTTTGTAAGATTCACAGATATGCCAGAGCAGGGGCAGATGTTTAAACAAAGCAAAACAGCATCTCTAAAACTGTCAGATGCTCAGCTGCATTTCCTTTTTTCTATTATCACCAGATGCCACATGAAATGGTTCTGCAAGCGAGCACTTGATGCTGCCTGCCCAACACACCTCTTCCAGCTCCCCATAAAAGACATAAAAGCACTAACGACACCAAAGGACTATAGCACTACAGACTCAAAAGAATCAGTTTCCTTTTCAGAATTTGGCATCCAAGACTAATATAGCAACTGACCTTTTGAAGTTTCAGTTACTGATCCCCTCTTCTTGCCAAGAGACCTGCAACAGTCTTCAAACAGCACTGCAGCTCAAAAGGCATTAATCTTCATCATTTCTCTTGAAAGCTGCAGGCTCAGTGCTTAAGTCACAGCGGAGAGCTGACCATTACTTGCAACTCCATCAAGCTCTAGGTGTTGAGCTTTCCCCGCACAACAGAGGCCAGGGAGCAACATGAAGCCCCTACTCTCTGACCCTACAGCAGCTCCAGGACACATTGCACTTGAGCAGCAGTGTGAGCCGATAAGCTGCCAGGGTTTTTGCTTAGTGAGGAGCTGTGATTGCAGTCAAACTTCTGCCCCCTTAAGAATCGTGGCACGAACCTTGATCTAAACTACTGACAACAGAAATCTCTAACTGGCTCCTCAACTTTCATGAGAGCTTTCCTTGCTCTCCCTTTTCTCTTATACAAATGTGCCAGTCATAAATCTTGCAGTTAATATTATTCCATTTGCCAGCCAGTTTGGTTTTGGTGGTTTCTTTTTTTTGTTTGTTTTTTTGGTTGTCTTTTTTTTTTGCCTTTTTTTTTTTTTTTTCATTTGGCAAGAGCTTAAGCTTGTGAGTAGCCTCCGCACTACTTGTGCTCAAATGACGCCTCTAACACAGCACAAGTTTTGGGGAGGTGAGGCAAGGGTCATTTCTAGGAATCTTTTAAATACTATTGCCCTGAAAATCTAAGTTAGTCCATGACATAGACTGACTTTATAGTCTACGTCAGCCTTACTGTGTAAAATGACTGCTTTTGATATTATTTTCAACCTTAAGTTTTAGGAAGAAAAGGATAAGTCAGTTGGCTAAAGCAAAACTCATCTCACTTGCATTCTTACTGAGAGTTACAAAAAGCAAATGCAGTTCAAGTTTTCAAACACTCATACATGTTCTTTTGTATTCAAGACAAACTTTCTGTCAGAAATGTCTTTGCGCAGTTATTTCACTCCTGCTTGCAATTCCCAGGCTATACCACACAAGAGGAAACCCTTTATTGATTGCTTTTGAAATTACATTTCTCAGCATAAATGCTTTAATAATTGACTGAATAAAATGATGGGTAACCTCTACGGGAACAGTTCCATTACAGAGTGTGTTTTATGGTTTATTTGTGAATGTGTTACTCATTAATAACCTGCCTCAGAGGAAGTACAGGTGATGAGCTTCAGATTTTGAAGCTCAACTTCATGAGTTTTCATAAGGACATCATCTATATCATAATAATATTCTAAAGTGTTTCTTTTTTTAAAACTATAAATTTAAGTGCTTGTGCTCAGTAGCGGCATAAGAAAATCAAGTTTCTTTTTCTAAAAAGCAAATTAATTCCTAAATTCCAAAAATTTGAGCCAGAATTCTCTCTGAACTTCGTATAAGTATACATATCCACATAAAATGTTAAGATTTCAGTGACACTTCTTATTATTAAAAAAAAAATCCACAGTCTACTGTTGTGTAAGAACTTGCAAACTTCCACTGAGCACCCTTACTACAATTTTTTCTCAGCCTATATTTATTATTCAGGGCTCCACCACAAAAAGCCAATGATGAGAAAACATTCTAGAAACTGAATTTCCAAAGACAAATATAACAAACCCTTATTAAGCCAGAACTGTTACTTCACTGCAACATATGCCTATGGAAGTCCCCAAGACATGATTTTTATTTAATTGTGCTATACACACAAAGCGTTCCTTTGTCCAGTTAATGGCAAAGTTTGTAAATCACAGCTTCCTCACAAAGTATTTCTCTTTCGCAGCTTTCAATTAATTCAATGCCTAACACAAGGCATTTTGCACTGAACAAATGTTATTAGGTCTTTATAAGTGAACCATTATGGTTTTGCTCTCCTCTATATGCTTCTCACAAAAGACCTCTTCAGAACTCAAAGATGCACATTTTTCAGTAAAATTGAGGAAACCTACATACTGAGGAGAATATACTCAACCGTAAGAAAATCGCATTACACTTCTCTTCCAGCTGGAAGAAAGCCTCCTACAGCTGTAACAAGATACAAGCAACCAATGCTGAACTTTTACATCCATTAAATACAGCAGACCACAGTTTTCACTCAAGCAAAACTTGCCTACATTCAATATATTTGATTGTTGAAACAGTTAAGGTTGATCATGTGTAAAGTGCAATGAACATTTTCCAAGTCAAATTAATCTGAAATGATTGAGCTCAAGCTTTAGCTACTGACTCCCAGAACAAGAAAAAAAATTATGTGGCAAGCAAGAAAAAGCTGTATTTCCCAAGAACTAAGAGGCACTGTTTCTGTTAGTCTCACTAGGATGCAACATATGTTTTGAGGCCAAATTCCATCACAGTAACACAGGGTTAGTGCCTTCCTTTTTCACCTCTTGCCATACTATAGCATTCAACCTGCCAGTCTTTTTTATTCCCATTTTTACCAATATGAGCAAACCATATTAGCATGCATCTGTTTATTTCTGAAAAATAAACATTTTTGAATTTAATACCAAAGTTCCAAAAGTCTGTTTTGGGACAGGCAAGCCAAATATAAGGCTTGACCAAGAATTCAATTATGACTAGACGGTCATCATTGGAAAACAGCATCTTATCATATACAGGGAAATCCATCTGCACACAGATTTACAAAAGATTTGTGAATGAGACCTACAGACTCTGTCCTTGTTTCCCACTCTGGTACCTTGGTGACTCACACATGCAGAACAGCCCAAGAGCCCCTCTCAAGCTCCCAGGCTATACTCATCAGCCCTTTCACACCTACAGCATGAGAGTCTGCGACCAAAACTGTTGTTATCTCCTGTGTTACAATCCTAGGACACAGCCCCACTAATGACCCTGCAGTGGGGAGACTTGCCACACATGCGCCTAACGCACAGGGGAGAATGTGGTGGTTGACACTGGCTGGATGCCAGGTGCCCACCAAGCTGCTCTATTATTCCCCCTCCTCAGCTGGACAGGGGAAAGAAGATATAACAGAAGGCTCATAGGTCAAGATAAAGACAGGGAGAGATCATTCACCAGTTTTCATGGGCAAAGCAGACTCGACTCAGGGAAATTAATTTAGTTTATTGCCAATCAAATCAGAACAGGGTAACGAGAAAGAAAACCAAAACCTTAACACACCTTCCTCCCACCCCTCCCTTCTTCCCGGGCTTAACTTTACTCCCAATTTCTCTACCTCCACTCCCCGAGTGGCACAGGGGGATGGGGAATGGGGGTTGTGGTCAGTTCATCACATGTTATCTCTGCCACTTCTTCCTCCTCAGGGGGAGGACTCCTCACACTCTTCCCCTGCTCCAGCGTGAGGTCCCTCCCATGGGAGACAGTCCTCCATGAACTGCTCCAAGGTGAATCCTTCCCACAGGCTGCAGTTCTTCATGAACTGCTCCAGCGTGGGTCCCTTCCACGGGGTGCAGTCCTTCAGGCACAGACTGACCCAGTGTGGGCCCCCCACGGGGTCACAAGTCCTACCAGCAAACCTGCTCCAGGCTGGGCTCCTCTCTCCATGGGTCCACAGGTCCTGCCAGGAGCCTGCTCCAGTGCAGGCTTCCCACAGGGCCACAGCCTCCTTCGGGCATCCACATGCTCTGGTGTGGGATCCGGCTGCAGCCCGTGGAGGACATCTACTCCACCGTTAACCTCTGTGGGCTGCAGGGGGACAGCCTGCCTCACCAGGGGCTTCACCAGGGGCTGCAGGGGAATCTCTGCTCTGGTGCCTGGAGCACCTCATCCCCCTCCTTCTCCACTGACCTTGGTGTCTGCAGAGTTGTTCCTCTCACATATTCTCACTCCTCTCTCTGGCTGCAATTGCTGTTGCACAGCAACTTTTCCCTCCTTCTTAAATATGTTATCCCAGAGGCGCTACCACTGTTGCTGATGGTCTCAGCCTTGGCCAGTGGCGGGTCCATCTTGGAGCTGGCTGGCATTGGCTCTATCAGACATAGGAGAAGCTTCTAGCAGCTTCTTACAGAAGCCACCCCTGTAGCCACCCACTACCAAAACCTTGCCACACAAGCCCGATAGGGGCAGGGGGGAAGATATCAAAGTAGCTGAGAAAACTGCACAGCAAGTTAGAAAATAATAATAAATCAAAACATTTTTAAAATGTGTTCATTCTATAGAATAGTTGAATAGATACACATGCATTTGTATCATAAGTACATTTTATAAAATTTAAAGCAATTTTTTTCCAGTAATATTAAAAGTTTTGCATGTGATCATCACTGGAGTGTACTTCTTTCAGCAGAGAAAGAACAAATAACTGTAATTTACTATGGGCTGCTGCTAATGTCAAATCATGCAGCTGTATTACTGAGTCATACAAAACAACAACAAAATCAATCACTGCAGTCCCTTTGACAATTTTTGTCTCCTGTTTATCAAGGATAGCTGGTAGGATCAATATCTAACACTATACACTAACACAAAACCTGAGGCAAGACATATCTGAGTAATCAGCATGCTTTTGCTTCTGAAACCTCATGTCTATGTGTACAAACAGAAAATAGTGACAGTTTTTCAGTTTGAAACTTGCTATTTAAACCTAAGCTGGCTTCCTTGTTCCACTGTCCAAGTAGGTTTCATACCAAATACTGTACTTCAATGTGCATTTTGGAATCAAAGTGAAAAATAGTAATTTCCTAGGATTAATTCAATTTGCAAATGAGTTTCCTATATATGCATACTTTATTCAGATGCAGTTAGAAAATCAAGGCTTTAATTTTAATTTTTACAATTAAATGTACTGGAAATCAGGTTCTGGTAGCTATCGTAAGGTTCCTTATTTGCTCAAAATAATGCAAAATAAGTCACTATGATGTGACAAGAACATGCAAACAACTTGTGTTCATTTATTGTCAGTGTAGCTTCCTTGCTACATAAAAATCAAATGCAAACGGTTTTTTGCTTGTTTTTTAAATCCTTACTTCCGAAGCAGCACCCCTTTCCACCTGTTTTATCAGATTTGTTGTGTTACAATTTATCTGGCTGAACAAATCTGCAGATGTCTGTAGATGAAGTAAAAAGGGTTGGATCTGAGCTACAACATGAATTTTTATGGCATCAAGACTTTTCTGGCTCCTAACCCAGGCAGTCATTGAAAACAGGTGCCCTTAGGTACTTATTTAATTCCTAACATTTTCCTGCAGTAAAAAAAAAAAAAAAAAATACACACAAAAACCAAAAAACCCCCATTCATTTCAGTAACAAACTTAAATCTCCTCAGTTTTAAGACACTGAAAAGAAGATATAATGCTATGATTAAAAAGAACCAAAACCACACGAACCCCATACATATCTTTGAAAGCTTTGCAGGAGCTACCCTGGTACGGAGTATATAAGAAAAGGCACAAACATATAATTTAAAAGAAATGTGAAAGCCATAGAACTAACCTCAAAACACTGAGAAAAAGGCAAAGTGATTGAATACAGTAAAGTCAGATCTCTTCAGACTGGTCCAACTAACTAAAAATTCAACTTCCTGATAGAAAATAATACCACATTCATTTCACATGGTCCACTGCACATCCTTTTCCTCCTACTTCAGCTAGGCAACAATGTTATTTTTAATCCACACTAATTGCAAGCCTTAAGGGCAAAAGGGTTCTTCATGTGCAAGTGGAAAAAGCACAGTGCAAATGAAAGAGATACAGCATGAAATAGCTTGGCACATGACCTCACATTTAGGAATTAAAAGCAGTATGTACGAACATAAAAGTGCTACCAGCAGTGTTGATGATGTCCCCCTCCCAACACATAATCACTTAAATTTTAATCTACTGTAAATATATACTCTTTTTTCTAATGTATACAGTTCTTGAGTTCAGATCAAGTCCAATTTTTGCAGCATGTTAGCAGTTATATGCAATTAATTATATTCAGAAGCTTTGAACAAGTCATTATCAATTGCTTTTCTATACTGTTACCTACAGAGTTGTGACTATCCACAATTCCTAATTTTTCATATGTGTTCTGGGATTGCACTAAACACCTCTATTTAGTGGTTCAACCTGAAAACTGAGTTTGGAAATGTCAAATCTTAATGCTATTTTATCCATATTCAGAATTCAAGTTAAAATATGCAGTGAGTGTTCACAGATGATGTGTAGCCTTACATAGGCTAAAGAGTAGGTTTTTCAGTGGAAAATACATACCACTAATAATCACAAAGGTCTTAAGTACTTCCATTGAAAACACTGAAATCTAAAGCTCTTCAAACTCACATAAATTATGTAAGATAAACCATCATTTCTCAAGTGCAGTAAAAAAAGCGTGAACCCCTTCCAGAGCACTTGCGTATTTAGGAATTTGCTATAAATTCCAATAAGCGATATGGCTGTTTACTTTAAAAAAATAACTATTTAATAATTTTTTGAATTGCACAATAAGTCACAGACTGTTTAAAAAAAGGAAAACAAAAACATTTAAACTCTCTCCAGAGAACATCAGTGCAGAAAAGACTGTGATATACAGCTGCCCACTCTGACACCCAAGAAGGGGGAAGAATTCAGTGAATTTTGTAGCCTTCCCACTCTCCCTGCTCTCTGGGATGTCATCAAGGGACGCCTGCTAAACAAAACATGCCGTGTAATAGTGCAGAGGAAATAAAGGATAATGAAGAATAACCACAGAGTTCATACTGACGAGTATATCGCCATGCCTGACCACTCTTTCTAACCTTCATGTCACCTCTGATCTTACTTCTAACACATGCTCCCACCTACCTCCCCCCCTCCTGCTCCTCCACAAATTGAGACTGGTTTTCTGTACAACGCTGCTGCATGTGCCCACTGAAATGACTATCTTTGAGATAGGCACACTGGGAGGTTTCTCTTGAGGTTTCAGTTGAAAGGAGGAAATTGAAAGGCTTCAATTTCAGAGAGAAATTTTCTCTTTTTTCCTCTTAAAAATTCTCTCAAAAATAAAATTCTCAGTCTTCCAAATTAGAATTTAATTTTGCCCCCTTTTTTGTAGTCCAAATCCTTCTATGCTTTTCCTTTACAGATCTTCTTTCAGTGCCTACGGGCTGGCAAAGAAGCATAGATCTCATGAGCAAATAAATACCTGGGAGAGAAACCAAAAGGAGCCTTACACAACCTTGTATCTCTGTAACTATCAGGAAACTTGCCATTCCAATATACATTTTTTTTTGCTTTTCTTGTTTTCATGCCAGCAAACCAGTAACTAAAGCACAACTGTATCATTAACGTCTTGGTTTCCCAGTAACAAAGACATGATGTAGGTATGTCTAAGAGGACGGGGTTAGTTCATATTTGCAAAATGAAAATATTTTCAAATAGAATCAGATGAAATGGCTGAAGATAGGCTACTGAGGTAGAAATCCTAGCACCGAAACATTACCACAAATTCAAGTAATGAATAACAGAAATGAGTGTTCAATTAAACAAATGCTCAATGCATTCAGGCCTTAGAATCCCTAGGAAGTGTTGTTTCAGGCAACTCAAGTTCAAAAAGTCTTTGAACTTTACACTCCTGCTTCTAATTGTACTTGTTTTAATTAAACTAAACCAGGTGAGTTTGTCAATGCCTGTTTTACATTTTAGATGTTTCTTCAGCCATACCACACAACAGCCTTTGACGGGTGGGCGGTTCCTGAGAATATTCCTTAAGAACAATCAACTTTTTACAGTTAAAATAACCAAACACAATGCAGAAGTGCAAGACTCTAAAATAAACTTCTGAAATGACTATAATAATTAGTATTTGCTATACATAATTGAATTTTTCTCTGCAATTTATTGCAGACCTTGAGTAATTCAGATAATTTTTAGTAAATCATTAAAGAATCAGACTTCACTTAACAGTCACCCAATTATTACTATATCGTACCTAAAAAGAACTGAACTGTTGTAATTAAGTTTATATAGTGTTCCTTGCCATGATTGTTTCTTTCTGTGTAAAAAAAAAAAAAAAAACAAAAACAAAACCAAAAAACAAACCCCCCACCCAAAGCCCTGATATGGCCTGTATGTATTATACATCTGTTAAATGTAGCACAACTCTTGTCTTGGACTGACATTCAGAGAAGATACAACATTGAACTTGCTACATTTAATTGATGTTTATTAGAATCCTGTGCAGCATCTCCTTCTCCTATGCTATGACTTGTGAATGGGGCTGGTACCAATGATTTAGGTAAGCAAGCATTTCATATTAGAGGCATTTATGATTAGCATTGCCAAATTATTGGTACTAACTAGTTTATTAACACCTAAAGGAACAGAAGAACAGCTGCTACTGTTTTAGGATTTTGAAGGAAAAAAATAATCTTGAAAGTAGATTCAAATCAAAGAGTGATAGATTGTTTATACAATCAATTCAGAGAAGATGGTATTTTTTCAGGTTATGCCGTTAAGAAAAGTACGTGACACACAAATAACTGAACCTCTTGCAATCAATGTGACTTTCCCCCCCATCAACTTCAAAAAAGGTAGACAGTCCCCAAATTAATGAAAAATTCTCTATCAGTGTGTTTCTGAACTGTTCTAGACACATTGGGGTATACTTTTAATAAGTATGGATATTTCAATCCAATTGTGAATTCGTCCCAGACACCTTCACTCTGAAATGATGCTTTTAAAAGCAAATACAATGGATAGGGAATACTGACAGATTCACAGAGAGATACGTATAAAACCAACATATACTAACTGAAGTGTTGCCAATTAGGTTATTTTCAACTGCCAAAATCTACTTTACTTGCTTCCCTATGATTTTAACAGCAGTAGTAAAACTGATCAAAGACTTTTTTATTCCCATTCATGCTGCTTTGTGAAACTATGAGCAATGACAAAGGTAGAATATCATTCCTTATGCCATTTAGACACTCTCTATTCAGTAAGTACTATCTCCACAAATATCAAAACACAAATTTACTTTTTAAACTCTGAGACAGATGAGCCATATTTGCCATGAAGAGCTAATTATTCCCCACTAAGCCATGTGCTGATGTATAATTTAAAGTTTGACAACATTTGAAAGTAGGAAAAAAAACATTCAAGTATTAGCAAGTATTGCCCGCCACCCAATTACTTGCCAGAACAGATTTCAAAATACAAAATTATTATTTTGAAAGTTATTTTCATGCAGAAGAAATAAATAGTTATCAGTTTTGAGTATGTCACAGAGTATGTCTATGAGAAGCACTGACAGAATGGCATCGAATACTTCCAAGAGTCAGATTCTTAACCCCAAAGGTGGAATGGGAGGGACAAAAGGGCTTTGAGTTGGGGTTTGGGGGAGGGACCTAGAAGACAGGAAGATTGTACAAATACATCTCAGGTCGTCTTAGCAGACTAAGACGCAGTCTCCTCTCCCTCCACCTATCCCTGCCCTGGCTTCTACAAAAACAAGCTAAATGTAAATTTTACAAATTTTCCCTTAGAAAGTTAGTAGTGTTCAGGTATTTTACGATTTAATGGGTATGAAAGAATTTGTTCAGGATGCATTGACAAGTGACAAATCTTTTAAACTCTAAATTTCTGATTCGTGTCTCAGCCAAGAAGCAATGTCTCAAAATAGGACATTTGGCTGTCTGAAAGATTGCTCTCAATATAGGTAGCAATCTCAGTTTAGTTCACAATGCTCAAAACAGGCACATTGTAAAACGCATTCCCAGCTGCCTGAGCATGCATCTTTACTAGCAGTTTTGGCACAAAGGGAAATGTGGCCACCCTGAGAGGAGCCCTTCTAACTCATGGTTTAAGCACAAGACCTTGAGAGTGGGCACCAGTGAAATTAAATTGTTGCTCTTTAGTTCTGAAAGTATCTTATACGTTTGGGCTTGCTTTAGGCATGTCATTCATGAAGGAATGCAAGACAGACAGACTTTGAAAAACTGTCAGAAAAAGTAGTACTAATATTAAAATACGCTGAAGATGACTAAATGGACATCATCAGACACCCATGAAAGTGATTTCAAAAGGCATACGGAAGCTCTATTGCATTATAATTTTTCTAAAATAGTAATTTGTTACTCTTGGAGCAAATAGATAATAATATGCAAACACTCATGACTTTGGGTATTCCATTTCATTTAGGAGGTACCTGTTCAGCAGCAGACTGGACTGCCAATTGAATAAACGAGTGGAGTCAGTGCACAGCAGAAAAGTTTCCTGACTTTTTTTGTGGGCTTTGGTTGCTGGTTATATTGCTCATGTACAGTTCTAGAGTATGACTCACTCACATAATGGACAGAAATTCATCGAGCATTAATGTCTTGAAGAAAATCCTTATTCCATTAAAAGAGAAACCTTTTGACCTTATGTAGAAAATTATACTTGCTTCCAGTAATGGCAACGTCAAGACTGTATCTTTGCAATGAGTATATTTTGATAATTAATTCAGACAACAAAGTGAATTTCATTTTCTGATTACAATGCATAGTGTACTTTTAATGCTCTATATTATCCAAGGTTGCTGTACAGCTTGCCTAATACCATCAAATCTGAGGAGCTCTCGAGCAAAATATTCGGGCGATAGCAATGTCACTTGTGTAATTTATGGACTCTTTCTCTTCCTTTTTGCTTGTGCTGGTTTTAGCTGGATCAGAGTTAATTTTGTTCATAGCAGCTAGTATGGGGCTAATGTTTTGGATTTGTGCTGGAAGCAGTTTTCATAATACAGAGATGTTTTCGTTACTGTGAGCAGGGCTTACACAGAGTCAAAGCCTTTTCTGCTTCTCACACTACCTCGCCAGCGAGTGGGCTGGGGGTGCACAAGGAGTTGGGAGGGGACACAGCTGGGACAGCTGACCCCAACTGACCAAAGGGATATCCCACACCGTATGATGTCATGCTCAGCATATACAGCTGGGGGAAGAAGAAGGAAGCGGGGGACTTTTGGAGTGATGGTGTTTGTTTTCCCAAGTCAGCCTTACCCATGATGGAGCCCCGCTTTCCTGGAGATGGCTGAACACCTGCCTGCTGATGCGAAACAGTGAATGAATTCCTTGTTTTGCTTTGCTTGTGTGCGTGGCTTTTGCTTTACCTCTTAAACTGTTTTTATCTCAACCTATGAGTTTTCTCACTTTTACTCTTCTGATTCTCTCCCCCAATCCCACCAGGGAAGGGAGTGAGCTAGCAGCTGGGTGGTGCCTAGCTGCTGGCTGTGGTTAAACAAGAATCTTGCTACAAAGCAAATGTTGAACCAAAGCAGACTGGTATCTCGGTGGCTACTGAGGCTTTCTTTACCATCATTACTACAGAAAAACTATTACATACAGTAGAGGAGAACATACAAAATACATGTATCCTTTAGTAACTCTTTCTGAAGCTAACAAAACAACTACTAAGAAACTATACAGTATGAAAAGATACACACCTTTTATGATTAAGTAAGTGTCACCTATCCAGCAGTCCTGGCAGGTGGAAAATAAGTCTCAATATACTCATTCTCCATGGATAGCAGTCCCAAATTAAATCCACAAAAGCTCAGTGTCCTGGGCGTTACTCAAGTATACACAGCATTTACAAAGTTTTAGCAATGTATTCATGTTGTAAGCAGCACAAAAGTTTAAGTAGTCTGAATTTTTCCATTTTTGCATGGAATCCAGTTATCACAAAGTTAGACAAATGCAACCACTCTTTCAAGAGTGGCAGAGAGGGGGTTAATGAAGCACAACAACACTTGGATTGTGCAGAATAGACATTTTTTGTTCCTGCGTGTGTTCACTGTACTATCTATGAAAAGGAGGGGCTGATAAAGGGAAGAAAATACATTTCCCTTTGTAGTCATCTCCAAGTTGAAACTTTGATTTAAAACATCCTTAATTCGCTGTTGTAATGACAAGGTGCAGTGCTATATTGTTCTATGTATACCAGCACAGAGTATGGTCTCTGCAAAATTCTCGAGAGAAATCCCCAAGTACAGCTATCCTCAGACAATTCATAAGATACAAGGTGACAAACAACATTCAGCAACTAACTGATGTACTGACACCAGCTTCACAATCTGTCTTACTATATTCGTACATTAGTCTCTGAAAAAACAGTACTAGTTATATAGCATTACTTATATATCGTGATGAAACAATTTTGAGCACTTTTTATTTTAAGCTTTTGCATTAACTCTGAGTAGGACCTCAGACATCTCTAACTGAACTTGATACCTACTGATTTTCTACTATGTTAACATGCAGGTTACTCATGAAAGCATTTAAAACCCTTTGTTTTACAGAAGCATGGATAATGACATTATTTCTTCAGGTGAATTAATCTCTTCTGTCTTTATATGGTTACAGGAAAGATCTGAGCCCGAGTTAATTGCCTAGATTCCCTTTTTACACATATGGAGGGGAAAAAAAAAATTTTTCTCAGTCACTGCTCATCTCATCCTGCAATAGATATAAAACATGGTGGAGGAATTCTGCTCCAAAGCATGCACTTATCTCCAGTAACTACAGGAGGAGTCAAGATGACTAGTGATCCATACACATGCACATTGGGGGTACCTACAGTTAGACAAAATGAAGGTCATCTTTAGTAACTACATGTTTTCTTAGAAATCCACAATATCATGACTTCAAATAACCTTGCTTATTTCTCGACAAGAGGCATTCCTTGAAAGCGTGATGCAATATTTCCAATATACAACGAGCTATTTGCTGTGCATATAACATCACAAGACTTTTTAATAAATGAATAAATAAGATCAAACAATGTTTTCTTACCATGGCAGGAGCCATCCACTTCTTCATATCCTACACTGCAGATGCATCGTCCAAGAGGAACAAGCCAATCCCCATCTGCTCCACAGTACAATTTTGGAGTATCACGTTCCTCAGCGCTCTTCACACAGGAGCCCCGTACTTCCACCAAAGAGGAAGAATCAACCCTTGGAATAGTATCAGGAAACATAGCCAAATTACGGACTGTGAAAGGGCACTTTTTGTAATAAACACGGACTGAGACCAAAGCAATGCATGCTCCAATGTCCTGAAAAGCAAGATAAAATCCTTTCTTGTTTATTGGCCCAACCTCACGAACTTCTGTGTTGAGTTTAAGAATGCGGTCACCCAAGTCCATCTGGGTAAAGCTCTCATCAGCTGCAATAGTATCGATTTTAGTGTACTGGTTTGGCTTGAATTTTACTCCATGAGACTCATCTGACTCCATGTAGTAGAGATTGAAAGTTTCCTTGCAGGTTCCCAGTACCCACGGAATACTGTTGCAGTCCCTCAGGGTAAACTTCATTTCCACATAAATTTTCTGTGCAGCATCACGGGAGATCCAGTTTGTTCGAAGCCAATTGTTTTGGTTTGGTTCCATCACATTACATACCTGGTAAGTATGAATGGGACGATTGTGTTCATCCATTTCAGTTATGGCATCCCACTGAAAAGAAAATGAAATTGTTTGAAAACTAAGAAAAACATGTATTATGCATAGGCGCATACACAGACCCCATCTATACACACACACACGTGCCCCATGCAGACGCACCTATGGCTTAACTAAGAATAATTATTTACTTAAAGTTTAGTGGAAAGGCAGTAGTTAAAAAGCAGATACCAACTACAGAATGGTACACCAAGTTTTATTTCAGAAACTCCATGATAAATTTCCATTAAAAAAAAAAAATAATCAGTGTGGCTCAGCAGAATTGGGAAATACTGGCCATGTTTATATTAGCAAATTTAATAAGTCTGAGAACATTCCTGGACATGTCATTCAATCATCTATGCTGAAAAAAATTGCTAGAACAGTCCTGTTTGCTATGCCGGTGGGCTGGCTCTCTGGTAGTCCTCCAAGCAGTTCCCACAGCTCAGGCACATGGGACTGGCCAGGCACCTGAAGCAGTTGGCAGCTGGGATGCAGCCACTCTGGTTTGGTAGGTCCGAGACATTTGGTGTAGGTTGTCCTGGTTTACACAATTGCCCTAGAAACATTTAACTGTAAATACAGAGATGCCACATTTTTGGTTCCATAGTGTAATACAGACCCTTATTTCCACTAAAATAAAAAAAACCCAAAACAACAAAAAACCTGTCACAGGCATCATACCATTGTTGTTGCCTTTATAAATTCTCTTTCTTACAGTTTGGAGATGAAGGGGTAATTTTTTTTCCTCTTCCCTTCTCCCCCCAGGTTTTACATTACAACAACCTCACAAAAATGTTCTCAAATTCTGGTGGAAATTCCATCACAGAGGGTCTCAAAAAACATGAATCTTTGAAGAGTTACCCATGTGCTATGTATGAAAGGTTTATCAAATACCTAATTTATTACATAATCTGCTACTCTAAAGGATTACCAACGTCCCCAAAACAGCCTCAATATAATTGAGTCAGCTTTCCACTAAGCACACTTAATATCAATACAGCATTAGATGTAGATGTTTTCTCATCAAAAAATAGAACTAGTTATACTTCTGTATCCAAAAGTATTGTGTCCCACCAGAAGTTTTAGCATAGCTTTTAGATGTACTGTTGTCTTATGGCATTGACATAAGAAATAAGCCAAAAATCTATTCATAAATATCACTCAAAACACCAGACTACATTATTTTAATGCTATGGAACATCAAAATACACATTATTCATGTTCATGGTTTAGCATAGTTGGAATAGATTTATTATGAACACATATTTAGTTAAAATGATTTGCCTGCAAAAAAGATGCATAAGCTTAAATTTGAGAAAGCAGAAGTTGAAAAGTTTATGGAGTATTTTCTCTTACCAACTTCCTCAAATTTTGCAGTTACTTTGGTTAAATTCACTATATGGCATTTTAAAATTTTATATTAATTACATACAGTTGTACACATGTAACATGCAAAAGCACATGTTCAAATTATGCACAATATACAATTCTGAGTGCAAAAAGATACAGGCCTTACGCATCATTGTTCAAACAAATTCAAATTCCGTTAGCCCCATGATACATCAACCCCACACGTTTTTCTGCTCTAATACACACAGTTATCAATGTTTTTAAAATTAAAGTTACAGTCCTAAAGAGGAATTTTGACTACTTGAGCAGCTGAATATTCATAGTGCCTTCCTATTTCGGTATTACAAAGAAGGTATTGTTGGCCTGCAGCCTACCAGACTGAGAAAATGTAGGAAGTACAGGTTCTGTTTACCATTTCTAAGCAATAAAAAATTACATATATCACAATTTAGAAACACTGTGGAAAGAAATCTGTTCATCATCTTCTTTTACAGAAGAAGAAGATATTTAAGAGTTAGGTCCTCATTTTCAGAAAAATTCCCAGACATCAGATGACTCTTAAGGCCCATGTGAACATGTAGAAAACTAGCTGGCTTTACTTTGAGTTTTAAGAACCAATAATGTCACAATGTGGAAGTGGGGGAACATGCACATCTCCAAGACCTTTCACATAATTTTTATGTAAAAACAACACAACACAAAAGCACACAACAACATGGGGGCAGGCGGGGGGAGGAGAAGAGTATACCTTCTTTAGGAGTGAACTGAACCATCATGGTGGAAGCAGCAGAAAAAGAATAAATATTAACCTGTGGCTCCATTGGCCTGAAAACTTTGATTTTAAACAGTGGCTGGAATTCATGTGGAAAAAGGAATTCCAAGTGCTGACAGGTGCTATCAGAGGTTTGGGGTTCCTGGTCACTGCAGCATGCACCTGGGAGCTAGGCAGAAAAATAGGGTAAGTGAAGGCCTTTACAGGCCATCACTTTTGGAGATTCTTCCTATCACAGCAAGAATGATAACCTTGTCTGAAAGTCCTGTCCCAAGAATCACAAAGCATACTTTTTAAACAACAGCCAGACAATAACAAATACTTGGCAAACAATCTGCTGACTCTTAAGAGCTTCTTATATGGCCAAGGGCTTTTGGCCTCTATGACTGGTACACATTCAGAAAGGGCAAAGCTGCTACTTCAGCATTCATGGCAAGACCAGAACAAATTCAGATTTAGTCAAAATTGTATGATGAAGGACTAGTTAGCACAGAGCTTCTTGTGCCATTGTCCCCAAATTGGTTTAAACTACAATTAAAGTCTACCCTGTAGCAAGCAACATAACACCCCAAGTAGATCTTGGCTTTGGGAAAGTAAAAGGGGACTTTTATGCTCTGGTGAGCTAGGCCTCTTCCCTTTTCCCAAGCATGACCCCATACAGCTCAAAATGATTCAAAATTCCATAGCCATGAAGGATTAAAGAAAACATTTTATTTAAAAATAAAAATAATTCAAATCCACAGCTCCTAGGCTTAAAGCCTCACCAGAAGAGGTTCTTAAAAAAAAAAAAAAAAGCAGCAGATAAGTCTCTCAGCCGCTGATCCCCATTTTGCCTACCATATCTGTTACATGGGCCAAGGACATACTACCTTTTTCTTCGCATATAAAACACGTACTATAAGTTTCGCATTATTAACACAAATTTATGCTAAACACGGATATAATCACAGTGTAGATTCAGAAAAAAAAGCAGAAGTGCAAAAGGTTTTCTATGTTCATTTGTGCAAACTTCATTAAAAGGAGGATGCACTATAGGCTCCAGAGAGGTCTCAAAACAAACAAACAAAACCCCACAAGCCAAACCAGAACACAAACCCAAAACAAAAAAACAACAAACCAAAAAAGCCCACCACACCAAACCCAGAATAAGAGAGTAGTAGGCGGGATGACAATGTAGTTTTTAAAATACAGAGCAGGCTTCAGAACTGGAGTAAACTAGCTTAAAGCAAAAAAGCCTCAAAATACTACTACTACCTCTTAAAAATATTAAGAAAAAAAATCTAATACATCCTCCCCTTACTGTGAGACTCTCTTCAGAAATATTTATATATTCACTTTGAATCAATATCTGGATTTGAACTTTGAAATTAAAGCCCTGAAGTTAGCTGCTAACCGTGTAGTTAATAATATAAATCTATTACTTCTGTAGGAAAGGAAAGGCTCAGCACTTCAATAACTGGTTTAAAGAATAAAACAAGATGGATTGATCAAACGTGGACAGTGCTTTAGTTCATTCAAAGCAGACCTTGCGTGCTTCATGCCTGTGCCTTTCCCATTGTGCTCCCAGATATCCTGCTGACAACTCCCAATTTATAAGAATTCGTGCACTGGGCAAGAAAAACATTTAAAAGGTATTTGCAAAAATGTTTAAACAAAAGTAGTAGTCTAATCATCATACATATAAAATATTTTCAAAAAAAGATTAACGTCTAACGTTTCAACCTAGCCATTGCACTTACCTATACTGTGTAAGGTATATTTATAAATACAGCCGTGAGTTTATTGGCATGTGCTTTTAATTACTGGTCCCAGATATTGAGTGCAAATGAGGTGAATGCTACCACCCCAAAATTTCAATGTAATTTACTGAAAAGTCTGACAGAATGCAATCTGTGATAGTCTCTGAAAAGGACACATTCTTCCTAGGTGAAATACAATCAGCTTTTAATTTTACATAAGTCTTGTATTTTTCTTCTGATAAAAACAGCCAGGAAACATTAAGCAATAGTTAAACTCAGTGCAGACAACAAAAAGCCAAACAATTTATCAAATACACACTAGTTTTCTTTTGGGTGTATTTCATATTGTAGCTCCTAATTAATTAAATGAAAAGTATTTATAAACATTTTAGTTGTGCAAAACTATTCTTCACTTAAACCTTAAAAACAAATGAACAGAAGCATCTCATTGGTGATGGTTGCATGAGAACGTGGTAGTTCCCCCCACAATACCTAACCTGACACGCACAAAAGCTGGCAAAAGCTGCCTGGTTTAGACAAGCTGACAGTTCAGACTTCCTTCAAACTGAGCCTCTTGGCATCCCAAAGCACTGCATTACTTAAAATTTTTTTTATTACGTTCCTTTCAAACAAGGAAAGCCTCTGATAATGTTGATGGAAGCAGCAGCAGTGTAAAGCTAATTCTTACGACTGGAGTTCCACGGCCTATGAAGAAGAAATGTCAAAAACGCGCTCTGAAGGAAAGACTTCAAAATTCTATTTTAACATTATAATCAACAGCAGCATGGATAAGAGGTTACACTTTACTTTCATATGTGGCATAAAGGAGGAGTAAATGCCACTACAACAGAAGAACATGGAATTTGAAGATTGATAGAGAGAAGATTTTAAGATTACTTGTCACATTCAAGTACAAAATATGAGATTAGGTTACAAACCACACTGAGATTTCAGTTAGATAAAATCTCAGCTGTTTTCATATCTCTACAAGCTACTTTACAACCTGTTTCAGTTTAGAACTTCACTAATATTTAACAGCCATACAGAGAACACTATAAAGAGCAAAATACCTAATTTAAATCTTGTACTAGCTATATATAATACTAAAATCCATTTTCAGTGTTCCCCACTTTTTGTTACTCTTATTTTAAGTCAAATACTACAGATTTACAAAATCAGCAAGAGCCATTTATTACAATTCAGTAGGCTGTATTGCCAAAGGCCGCATGAACATTACAAAACATTACAAAAAGAGATTGCATTTCATATATTTTATGTTATTTTTAAACACATTACTATCTGATAAGAAAATGTGTTAGTGATACCATGCTACAGAAACACAGTGGACCAGTTTCAGCCTGACGGAAGCAGTCATAACTTCCCTGAAGACACCAGTTATTTCAACAAATTCTGAATCTTGACTTATCGTTAAACCATGGTCAGCCTCAGACCCTTATTGAGGTCATATTGTGCTGCTTAAAGAAAAGAGATGTTAAATTGATGATTGGCATGATTTGCCCAGTACTAGCCATAAGAAACACTGGATTTAGAGTAGGAATGCAGAACAGAAAGGACTGAGGGTATATTAGCTTGCCCTGTTGTCAGCTCCCAGCTCTCTGTGGCAGCACCATAAAGCCACATGTTCCCACATCAACCCTATGGCTTCTCTTTGACTTCCAGTCCCAGGTGCTGCCTGTGGGCAGCAGAGAACAGTCACAGCACTGCACCAGAGCCAGGAATAGTGCATCTTTTCCCATGTGAAGACCTGCACTGCAGGCCCACCATATCACTTGAGCCTTTCGTTTCCCACATTGGCAATCTCCATTGTGCCATTTGTGTAGAAGCAAGGCCAAGCAGATTCTCACTGTTTAGTAGCAGCCATATTTGTGCTTGAAGATTTCATTACAATATTTTACTTCTATGTCAAACTTTACTGTAAGAAGCTTTTCCAATTAATAGGGATAGTTATATCAATCAGTTGAAAACGTCTATTTCATAATGAGCTGATATCTAGATAACTTCACATGTAGTGAAAGACACTTTTCCCACAAGTTGTCACACTGATTGATGAATTAATAGTGGGTTCTTAATCTCAGATAATAGTTACACAGGCACTGATCCCAGCAGCAGTTTGGTAATCTAGGATGGTAGTTTTAGCATCTTGCACAGCTCAAGACTCTTTTTGTTAACATTTTCTTCATTTAAAGGAAAAAGTAGGTACACTGGTTACTTAGGCCCACACCCTTACTCAGTGGTTTAAGAAATGGAAGAGACCATCTGCCCTTATAAGTTTTGCTGCTTTTGTATCCTAAGCTAGAAAGTTCCTTCCCCTTTCTCCTTATCCTTTTACTCAAAGGATAATTCTCCAAAAACGAAGGGTTCTGCATACCTAACCAATGTACCTTAGGTCACTCCTGAATAAGGAAAGGTTGTGGCAGACTTAGCATGCAACACATTTGGATATTAAGTACACAACAGTACCCCTTGGCTAAAATATTCTACACAAATCTTTTGTTGTTGAGCAAAACATGTAAGGATAAGTACTGGCTTTCCATGCAGAGAATTGAAGGAAAAAGTTGTGCCTGAAAAGAACATGGAATAGGAGATTGGGGAATGCAACCTGTTGACTTTAGCCATTCCACATTTGACTGCCTCCTAAGAAAAAACATCTGTAAAGGCAAGTCCTCAACAGTAATAAGTCTTATTACCTACCTGGCAACAGAAGAAAGATTTCCTTTCTAAATCAAGGAACAAAATACATAAGGTTCATGCTACAGAGATCTGGTCTACTCTATTGGTTTCAGAGAGCTAGGTAATTTTAGAAATGTAGCTGTCAACTACTTCTCACACAAAAACATAGGCTGGCATTAGAAAATTCAGTGAACCTGAACTGTAGCGATGCAATTTTCTGATGTATATCCCTCATTGCCCACAGATATCCACTTGGAACAAGTCAGGTCCCTAATAGTAAAAGGAATGGACTATGTTATATAGAATTGCTGCTATCCTAAAAACAGCATGGAGAAAGTTACAACTGTGCCCGTGCAACTCGTACTCAAGAACAGTTAAGTAAGCATTTCCACATTTATGACATCCAATGAGGATAAAAAGAAAGTAGATAGTATTTTTCTAATATTTTAATTGAATCTTCTATTTTGTCATTTTATAAATGGTTTATTACACATTTTGGTCAAATTTTTGGTATTTCTACTTCTCAGCTGGGAGACATCTAATGAAATCTACATGTGAATTCTCACTTTCAACTGTTCACTACTGACAATCTTTTAGATCCCATTTCCATGGAAACAAGCTGAATGGTAAAAATAAAGAGAGTTAAAAAAGTTATTTAAATTCTCCTATGCTATCTCCAGTGAGATGATCTCCATAGAAATGAGATCAGAAAGGTCTAAGCTAGGAAACAATAGAGAAGGACCTGCACTTGGCATGCACAGCTGCTGGCTGCCATCTGCAAATGCAGATTTAAACATCTAGCTGCTGTAGTGACATTCAAGCAAAACCAGCTATACTACCCAACAGAACTGCAGAAAAAAACTTCTCTCAAATTAATGTGCTTAGAAAACGAACATATTAAAACACAGTTGGCATTTATAACATGACACTGAAAACAGCAAGATTAGAGAATATGAAAAAGAACTACAGAATTACTGTAAATTAAAATGTTTTGAGTTAATATTTTTCCCCATTCCCTCTAACTCATTTTTCTTCACCTCCACCTTTTTTCAAGATCTACAACACTGTATGTGAGAATAGATGCTCAGACCTCCAAAGCCGAATAAGCCAGGTGATAATACTGAACTTATGAAAATGTACCTATTTAAAAGAAAAAGGAGAGAAAAAAAACAGGCAGACAAAACTCCACAGCTATTCATGTATTTCCTATCAAGTACAAGTTGGTATAGCTAGCAAAATAAAACAGCAATTAAGCTACTTACAGTCTTACATTTAAATCAAGCTGATTTAAAGTTGCTTAGGGAATGCACATAAATATATAACATGCATTAAATTAGCTCTGTAGAACTACAACTACAATTGCAACACAGGTTTAGAGGAAAACGTGACATCTGTTTTCTACATAGGCAGCAGCATATAGGCAGACTATGACAGTTGATGGCAAACCCCTCAAAATCTGTAGCAGTAAAATTTAGGAGGAGAACAAAATCAGATTTTTTAAAAAAAAGAATAACCAGGGAAATATAAACAAACAAGAGAATACAGGAAAGAAAGTGGCAGATTATTCTGTGTTCTCCAAACGCAAGTGTTAATAGGTCTGAGGCTGCGGAACAGCTGCTCTATGGCTGAAGTGGCCAGGATGATTCAGAAAGCTGTTAATGCACTCAAAACTGAAAATCCAAGACAGCAAGTCACTTCTCTGTTATTTACATGAAGCGCTAAATACTGAACAACTGTGAGGATGAGCTGCCCCAGATGATCCAACTTTGCTCTGGAAACTGTTCTGGTTCACATGAATGTTTTCTTCTGGCAAGCAAGACTAGAATCTGGTGAGATCTGGAGGATGAGCCCTGGAATCCAAATGAGACCAACTTCAGATATGTGAAACAGTTGGCTATCATTTGAGGATTAGCCAGCGTAGGACTTTGGGATCAGAAAGCAAAATAAGACAGCCCTACTCCAGCTTTGTAGAGTGCCTTGTGGCTGTTCCAGAAGAAAAGGGAGTCACAGGTCCTGAATGTGAACCTTTATGCATATACTAGAAAAGATCAAGATGCCGAGAAACATATTTACTACATTTCAAAACATATAATCTGATGTAGGGCTCAAACTACTGAGGCAGTCAATCTATTTGACTGACCAGAATCTAGACAGCAGTATCATAATGCACCAATGAAAAAGTTACTTGTAGAATAATGTTTCTGCTGTCTGGACATGGCAGAGAAAGTATAGAACAGCAGCCAGAAATAATAATACACCTTTCCTTCCATTCTAGATAATGGAAGGCAAAGCACGTTCAGAAAAGGGATATATAGAAAAATGGAAAGAAACAAAAAAAAATTCACACATATATGCGTACACATGAAGGCTGTTTATAATAAACTGATATATAATTGAAGCCAACCACTAACATATAAAATGCCATTCTCCTCAGTACTCTGGAACAAGACCATTGTTTCCCTGAATGCATTATGGACTATAAAAGACTCAATGATTTGCATCAAGGATCTGCAAGGATAGCGTGCCAGACTGTAATTTTCTTTTTAAGTGAGACATGCTAGTAAAACCTCAGGAGGTGGTGAGAGATGCCAGAATTCAGTGGTGAAAAGTGCTGCTGATCACCTTTCCAGGGGCATCTTATCCCTGTGTAATGCAACACTACCAACATATTCAGAATTGAAAGGAAAGTGATAACAGAAAGCCTACACCTTACGATAATGTAGCTCGTAGCACTCCAGCCTGCTGTGTGCCCTTCAAAATCTGCCTGTGTGCCATCTCCGAGACCGGAGATGCATCATAGCTTGCTGACCGCTGTTTTACAGAAGAAATAATAATAATAAAAATATACATAAACCAGTGGTTTACACATATCTGCTACTAAACAGAGCTGGACCTAGCTAATCGTAAGTGTGCTAGACTTCACAGAGAGGCTGCCAGCAGCTGCAGAGCCCCTCTGCTAAGACAAAACACTGAATAATGCTGATGCTGGCAGGCTAACCAAAACAAGAGGCTAGCAATCCTCACTGGGTTGAATGAGACTCATGGGATTAACTAAAAATATGTACAAAATGCGAGGGCTTTAAACAGCGATGGGTCTGTTGTGGAATAACTGATGTGTGTATGTAAGAAACAAGTTTTGTCACCCATTAGAAAATAATAGATATCATTACTTAAAATACATTAATGTAGATGCTTATACTTCCTTATAATTAGAATAAGACAAACAAGAACTGAGAAAAAAATTACAACTAAAAATAAATCAAATCAGACTGTAGGTATAGTTCAGCCAGGCTCCAATAGATATTAGCTGTTTAATAGTAGAAGACTTATTTACTGCTGTGGTGCTTTATTTCCTGAAAATGGGGAGTTGGACCAATCCTGGCTCCAGCCTTCCTAGCACCTAGTACGATCAGAGTAACTGGAGCAGGAATGTTATAACACTGCTCAGTGAAGCCACTGTGCTGGGTACATTGGTAATGCTGCACAATAGCTGGCTGCATCAGTTATGTGCCCTGGGGGAACTTGCTGGATCATCAAAATCGCAAAGATAATGTTAAGGTAAACATTTGTGTGTCCAGAGATATTTAGAAACACAGAAAAACATAGACCAGAGGGACCTGGGCGGGGGGGAGGGGGCGGATAAATTAAAAACCAACCAACCAAAACAAAAACCCAAAACTATGAGCAATCTCTACATTTCTAGTTTGGAAATTTCTACAAATTCAGAGGTCACCTATTAATCTTACTCAGCTGTTTGGGACCAGCTCTGTGCAGCCATGTCAGTACTGGACTGACTCTGACCCAACAAGCCTTGTGGTACCGGAGCTGGTCCGCAGACTCTCCTCCTGCCATCCCCCACTTCCTATGCACCTCAACCCTGCAAATTGGTTTGGCCTGCAGAGAAGCCAGAATAACATCAGGGCAGGGAGAGATACTTGGTAGAAGATATTCTCAGACCTCAGTTTGAGAGCTGACCTTGTCTGCTCTATGATTTAATGCATGCAGTACTATAAGTCAAATGACAGCTTTTACCAGTTAACCCTTTCAAAAATTGTGTGTTGCATTGTCACAAATCTGACTTAAATGCACAAAGCTCCAAATACTAGTTCCCTTTTACTTGCTTTCTAGGTTTTGAATCTTCAATTCTGATATTTGAAATTCCCCTTCAGCAGCGGGAAGCTCCTCTTTTGCTTTTACCATTCCAAGAAGCAGAGCTTTAAGCAAATACCACAGAATCACAGCAAAGCAGCAGCCCTGGCTATGCACACCCAGAAACCAGGCTGTGACTCAGAGTTTCCCATTTTCATTTGCTGACTAATCACTCGGAGAGAAAGCATTTCAGTATCAGTGATGGCAGAAACTGTATAAATACCTCTCCAGGTTTTCCCACTGAAAAGCGGTGGATCTCAGAGACTCTTTTTATGTGGGCATTGGCATATTTGAATTACTGCAATTAGCAAGCAGTCAATGAGTTAATATGGGTAAAGTAAAACCCATAAGAGTATTTATCCATTCCTTCTTCCTGTCTCTCCCTGATTCTTTCCTACAGTCTCTAGTGTTTAAAAAGGAGAAGAAAAAAAAAATCCTGCCATTTCTACTTCTTATTGAGTTAGTACTAGTCAATTAGTGTTTTTAATTGAAACTATACCAAATGGAAACAATTAAAAATAATAAGTTATAAAAGTAGTTACATAAGGCTTTTCATCTTTGGAGTGCTTTACAAACACTAACACATTAATACAAACTAAGATATAAAACTAAAGAAGCAAAACTAAAGATAATGAGAGGAAGGTTAAGTGACAGATCACTGATTTTTACCAGCATGCGCTGCACGTTATAGTAATGAGGAGCTTGCTGTATCAGTATGGATGCCTTTATCTTATGCTACACATACCCACATGAACTGAAGTGATGCCACTTCAAAACTTTACTCCAACAATATTCCTTTAAGCACATTAATAATAGGCTCCTTCAAAACTGCCCTTCATTCCTCTCCAACTGTTGTGCTACCAGGCGAAACGGAGCCCGCTCCCACAGCACACACTTGGCTGAAATAGCTGCTACCAAACTGCTGATGAAAAATTGAAGACTTGCATCTTTCACTGATCACCTCATGCCTTTCACCGTCATCCTAACAAGTGTTATTGCTATGGTACCAGTAACATGATTCACAACTTCATTTTATTTTCAAGATACTTATCCCTTCCGAGCAGAGTATCAAAAGGGGGAAAGCCAAGATCAGAGCTATGGGAATTATTAAAGGTAAAAACTTATATTTATTGGCTTGCAAGGGATCACATTGATACACTCAAGTGAAAGCCAAAAGCAATGGCATCATATCCTGCCATTTAATTGACCCCAACATTTCTGGAAATAAAAGCTAGAGAGGTGAACAGAAGAACCAATTATTCAGCTTGCTCCACTTCCAATAATATAAGTAGCAGCTCAGGTTATCTGCATATAAATTCCTAAGTTTCTTTGTATATCCTAGCTACATGCATTACAACTTTACTCATTTTCTACGTTGAATCAGAGTGGTGCATAAAAATTCTGCAGAATAACTTCCATTACAGGTTGGAAACACATTTAACAGTCTCCAAAATACGTAGAAAAATAAATATATAAAAATCATAAGTCTGCAGTATTTTTAAAAGAAAAAAAAATGCCATCCATATCAACGTTATGCACATAGTCTGCAAACTCCAAAGCAGGAACAGAAGAAAACAAAAGGGGACGAGAAAGGAAAAGAAAACAATCGCCAATGTTTTCCAGCAAATCAGTTTGTTCATGCTTCCCACGTAATTGCTTACTTACTGAGAGCTTGTAAAGCAGTACTGTCTCCTGGGGGAGCCCAGGCTCAATCATACTCGTTAAAATGTACTGGAAGAAAACAACCTGCTACCCTTCCCTGGTGCTCCTTCCTTTCATCCCTTTTCTGAGCACACAAATGGAGGAAGCATGAAGCTCTTAATTATCCTATAGTATATATAAGTGGGTGTTGAAAACACTCCATTCACTAGGGTTGAGTACAGTATCATCAGAGCAACCTCTCAGACTTCTCTTTTCTACATTGTGGCACATTCTTCAGAATAAGAAAAGATATGAACTACGATAATGAATAATTCATGCACTCTTTCAGCCTCCCACCCTCCCATTACCCATATTTTCAATAAGATAAAGATACTTTCTAAATCAATTTCTGGCAAAACTAACGAGAGTAAAGGAGAAAATTTCATTTTACTGTATTTGGGTTTATTTTGATAGACAGAATAACATTTCATACAGCTTTATTCATAACTCTGTGTAAAGTGGATCCTCTCTATTCTTCATGTCACATGCACAACTTTGAATCACATGGGCATATACTGAGCACTGTTTTGTTCACGTCTGCATATTTGGTAGAGTAGGGCAGGCTATCCTCTTATGTAGGTTTCCAATTTAGGTTCACCCAAATTAGAAAACAGCTAGAAGGTATTACTTTAATGAATAACTTCCTATGATGAGACATATGCAGACCTTCAGTAAGTGTATTTTTCCATAGGTCTGTTGTTCAGATTTTTGAAGGAAGAAACCTAGAGTGAGTTGTGGAGAGATTTATCTATTTACTTGCTCTATTTTTAGTTCACTGTTTTCTTAGAACACCACATAATTCCCCCTAAGATTCATAGAAGAGACTTTGGCTTTCCAAAAGGACCTTGTTTGTAACATGAGGCATCACTCACTGTGTGGGCACTCTGTGTTAGGAGCGTGTCCTGATCAAGTCAGCTGCAGCTTCTAGGAAACCATTTCTCAGTGATGGATAAAGGCTGTTTATGTTTCTATCTTTTATCCCTTTGAAGGAATGGGTTGAACATAGAACTAAAAGATAGAAATATCCCACCATGTCAAATGATTTACCTCCACTGAACGTGACACCTAATGAAGGCATCTTCACTATACTCTTACTCTTTTGTGGCAGAGATTTTGAAGCTTCTTCAGAGACTTATGGCGCTGTAGAAATGATCCCTTTCTAGCTGAAATAACATTAAATGTCCCATCCTTCACCCAGTATTTGTTTCAGTTATGTTATATACCAAAATAAAACTAGAACTTCAGTTTAAATATTTCTAGCTGTCCAGTGTTAGTGTTGACAAGTAAAGTCAGCAAGATGTGACCAGCTCACAATTCACCCCACCAGGTGTTTCAGGACCTTCTTGTGAGCACAGACCACATGGCTGTGTCATGTGTCCAGCACAAAATTCACAAAGGAATTTATAAGGCTGAAAATTGCAAGTCAAAGAGAAGATAGTAAGAAAAAACATGTAGCAATAGCAAACTCTTAAAAACCTACTACAAACTACTATGATACTTAGGCAGATCAGTGAAATTCTGAGTGCTTGAGTTCAAGAGCAGCTCCATATTTGACATAGGATAACAAGCTTGAGCCACAATTTTCATTTTAAAAGCACACAATTTAGGGCAAAGATATTTAAAAGTTGACATAATTTTCATTTGCTTTTAACTTTAGGAGATACTTAAACATATGTTGATCATTTTTAGCTTAATTTATTTTTTTACTACCTTTCAGAATTTATAATAATCATCCTTGGATTTTCTAGATTCTGCAATTGCAAAGGTAGCAACTGACTTCATTATCTTAAGTACAATATGATTTTTTTCACTTAACTGAAACCTAGAGCCATATTTGGACCCCACTATAGATAACTTGGTTTGCAGACATATTGAGCAGCCACAAGATAATGAAAAAAAATCACTGCAGCTATGAGTGGTCATGGAATGCCAGCTATAGGTCAAATGAAACACCAAGTTCTTTTATCGTTTACCAAAAGAAAGATTGCACTTTACACATTTTTCTTCAAGAACTTACTCTTCCAGTTGTCACAACCAACTTCCCCCTAAGAGCGTGATACTTTATTACGTAATATAGTTGAACACAGTTGTTGAGATGTTAGCCCGATGTCCCTTACTTAATATATAGCCTGCCAGCAGGGTGTCATTTTAACATGAAAGTAAAACCCATTCATGTATGTAATTTCTGAGCAGCAAAAAGAAGGAACAGATTTTTTGGCATATGTCTTCACAAGGTTTTTCTGATGAAGGACACTAGCAGGACTTAGATTTTTATTTAGAACTTCTACATCAGTGAAGGTCTTCACATATAATTTATTTAAAATAGTTCGATGACTATCTGGTCTAATTAAGAAACATTGAAAAAAGCTTTCATAAAAGTTAGATTAATATAATTGACAGAATGCACACCAAAAGCAATCTTTATAGAATATTACTAGAAATCTTTAACGTTTTTATAGACTGAGCTAAATTTTTGCTATGAAACACAACTATTTTGTAGGGGTTTTTTGTTAGTTAAATTACGCTTTTAACAGACCTTCCAGTTTTCTAGAATGTAAATGTTGGAGTATTCACGGGGCCAGGGGGAAGAAAGGGGTACAACTCAGCTTTGAGGGTTATTTTCATCCTTCCATCCTGTAGAATTAAGAGGGTCCACAAGAACTGAAAGTCCAGGGAAAGAGAGGAAAAGACAACTTCACGTTCAGTTTTTATCTTCCTATTCCGCTCATACTCCAGGAACTGTCCTAGGGACCACAGCAATGACTTTATCTGCACTGCAGTACATGATGCGACTACTCTCCTAGCATAGTGTTTAGCCCAAGAGAGGGTCTTCAGGAAGTTTCCAAAAGTCTGGCTCAGCATATTTAAATAGAGGATTTCAGAATGTAAACCTGCCTCATTATTGAAGAAAAGCATTTGATGGTCTAAAACTGTAGGACTATCTACCATTTTTGTAGAGGCAAAATATCTATCACACTGTTGAGTATATAAACTATTGTCATCAAATGATTGAACATATGATAATTGTTTTCTGACATTCATACATTATTGTCTACTTTTTGTTATTGCAGAATAACAACCATGGAGAAACACAACGCTCCCAGTTCCCTAAAAGTTTACTCATCAGCCTATGATCAAATTGAAAAGCCGAGTTCTGCAAGTCCCTCATAGTGACAGAAGGGAAAAGAAATCACAAGCAACTTTTGTCCCTTCTTATAGACGTGACCTCACAAACTTCAAAACTTCCTGGCTCTCTGACCCTTCTGTATTTGGGATGAGACCTGGGAACATACCATCTCCCTACAAACCCTGATTATTCTGGAGAGAAAAATGGGAGGCTCTAAGAAAGGAAGAAACCGCAGGATCCAAGTCTCCTCATGTAAAGGAGCAAGAGACTGAGACCACCTGAGAATGAAAACACAACCCAGAGGGGGCAGAAAAGAACCATATAACTGCAGACACCAGAGATCAATCTGTTATTCCTTCATCACATTTTTCTCCCCTTCATCAATCACAACTATGTAGATGGAAGTAGACAGACAATGATCGTGTATGATTAATTGAAATAGACCGTTTCTATTAACTTCACATAAAAATAGTTAAGTTTTTGCTGCATTGTATTTGTTATATATAGCCACCTAAATTGCACATTTTTCTTCCATACCCCATTTTCAAGACAAAGCTCTTTGATTCTCATGAGAACACCCATCTCAAGATTTCTGCCCTTATTTATCAGATTTAAGAGGCTTGCATATGAAGTGCAGGTACAAAAAAAACCTATTGAGATATATCATCTGCTAATCATAGTCTCATAATCACTTTTGTTGATATTACATGCCTGTGAAAATAAGTACTTCCTTAGAGCACATTGTGGTGAATTAAAGTCCTTTCCCACCCCCCACTGCCCCCAAAACACAGTACAAGTCTTCCCTAATTCTTTCTATTCTGCTCTTCTGCTGAAATGCGAGATGGAGGACAGTCAAAAGGAAAAATGTTTTTGCAAATTGATTTATGTAGAATATTCACCTGCAATCCCCTTTCAAATTTGCAGAGTCCTTTCTTGAAGCAGATATGTTAAAATAAATAAACACAGTTTAGTGTGTGCAGCTGTTTACTAATGAGATCTGACACAATAATTAGTGTGCAGCAAGCTGGGGTAGTTTAATACACTTCCCTCCTCATTTCTATCCAACTTTATAAAAGTTTCATTAATCTTTGCCACCAATAACAGGAAAGCGATAAAATATGTATAACAAAGTAAATAACAGCACTTAATAACAATCTAGACTTTCATTTCAATTCCAGTATTAAATATTGGTTTCTGAAAATAAACAGGCCACTTTTCAGAAAGGCTGGTTAGTCAGACAGTTCAGGTAAGCTACGTACGCTAACGTTCACCTTTTGTAGTTGCTGCAGATGACAAGTATCAGATAAAATTTTGTGACAACATGTGATTTTGATGTGAGAGGAAAGAGTAACACAGTTGTCAGTATTCACTTTTTTCCTGCTCTGATGAGCCGCTGTATTGCTCATTGTTCTGGCCACAGCTAGAAAACTTGATCTTAGCATCGCAAGTACAAAACCAGTAGATGACTAACCAAAAGACAGACACAGAATTAACTGGAAGGCTGGATGTAACACTTATTGTATGGAAACAGAAAAAAGAAAATTATACTAAAGCCTCAAGCTAGCAAAACCACAGTAAATACATATGAATGAATTAAAAACTCCTCAAGAGCAGGTTCTAATATTTTTGTTCTCTTCATATATAAAATCAATGTTTTTCCCATGAAATGGAGTTTCTATATCCAACTTTATATAGAAGACATTATTTAAAATTTGATACAAGTACCCACTGTAACTTCACAGATTTCCTAATTCTTTACCCTGCATAAACTTTGTATATGCAAAAGAGGCACTTGGACCCAGGGTTAGGAAGGAAAAGAAAAAACACTAAAAAATTTCACATGAAAGTCACTTTAAGCAGCCTCTCTCCGACCAGGGAAAAGCCATTTACTATAAAGACTGAATGATAACTCTTACCCCAAAAATTTTTCTACCAAGAAGAAAACCATGCTACTTTACAGAAAGTTCACATTAGGTCTATGAAGTGTTTTAAAATTTCTCTATTGACTCAAGACCTCTTCAGAGTTAGTAGCGCCTCTCCATATCCCAATTCCTTTGTGTAGTGTGTCAATAACGCTGACTCTTTGACACTTGATAGCAATCTCTTTTGACTCCACTTTCCCCAAATATGTTACAGATTACTTGTCAGCACCGCCTATAAACACAGCTCTGTCATATTTGTCAGCCCTAGAGAGACAGAGGACCCTACATGCATGTCTGTCTGGGCTTCCACTTGCCCCTTTCTTGCTTCCTAGTGTCTCCAGAGTCATACAAAGAGAGTTTTATTTAGACTTATACCCAGGCTTTTGTTTCAAGCTAAAAGAGCAAATAACATCGAGTAGAAGGTATAAAACAATCCTGGTCCAAATACAACAAGATAACAGACATCTTACTAAGAGGTCCCAAGACTGATCAGAAGCATTAGGCCCAGGGACTCAGGGTTTATAGCTACTCCATTCTTCCCAACAGTTATCTCTTAATCTGAGCGACTACCATCTCCACCTCCCACTACTTATATTTCTTCAGAGTTAGGTTTTGAAGGTTCTCCTTGGAGACAGCTTCAGAGTGCTATTTAATGATATATAGTGCAGCAGAGTTGCTTGCACCCAGCATTTTCAAATTCCATTCTACCCCTGCCATACAGGCAAGCAGTGTGTAACAGCGCCTGTTCCTCCTGGTGCATTGCAGTTCAGCTGTCCTGGGCTGAAACAATTGCTGTGTCGGAGCACTCCACGAGCCAAACAACTTTTAAAATATTGGCCCATCCTTTTTGAGTGCATTCCTGTTGCAGAAGTGTTGTTTTTCATCATCTCAGCAATATGATTTACGGCAAACTGCAATAGCACGACAGAGAAAGGAGATACTGGAGAGTGGTGCAGCAGAAGCAGCTTGGGGCATAAACTTTGTACACTATTTTTGCTGCCAAGGTAATCAGAAATCCCAGAGTGAGCAGCTAAGTGCTCAGCCTCCATTTCTTTTCCACATACTATTATCAGGGTGTATGAACTAGGCACCTAACATCTCTTTTCAGCACTGGACATCTGGAGTGCTAACTACACACTGTTTTCTTTATAGATAATGTTTTATTAATTCAATGTTATACAAGATGACTATTTATATGTACAGTATAAATAGATAATATATACAGTGTAAATATACATACAGATCTTATGATCACAGACAAATTAGGAAAAATCATAATCAAAATTACATAGTTCTCTGATAAATCAGACAGCAGGGCTCGGTAATTTTTCTGCCCAGTGTTCTGACTCCCCACCCCTAGCAGAAAAATCCACTTACTTCCCTGCCAGTTTTCCACAGAAACATCACCAGGTACATCGATGGCACGCACAATGCGCCCAGTAACAAGCTGCTTTGCCTAGTGATGCATCTGCGAGCAAATCCCCTGCTCCATCCACTGGCATTCAGGATGTTGAGCACACCTAAAACCTCCCACGATGGACTCTCTTGACCATAGCCTGCAGATCTGAAAGAAATCCAGCATAACAAGGCCTCTAGGGCATGAGCTCCCACCTCTCCTGCTGCTTCCTGCCCATGGTCAGCCTCCACCTTGAGGACCCCAGGGGACAAGGATGACCCCACCGGTCTAGTGCCCCTTGCTGCCTGTCCTAAAAGGAAGTTTATTATAGGGTGCTTTCTTACAACCACTACCTCAGCACATTGTTACTGAGCACTTATAACCAAACAGTTGTCCTTTTTGTGGGATTTTGGCAGGTGGCAGAATGACTGACTGTCATCTTGTCATCCTGCCTATGTAGCGAATGTAACAGTAAAATAAAAACAACAGTCTCTTGTACATAAAACAACAGCTCTTGAGTCAGCTCAGGTGATTCAGAGGCTCTGTTGGCAAGCTTAAATAAATGCAGGGCTAGAAAAGGGAGTAAAAAGAAAGACTTAATTGGGAACTGTACATTTGGCATTTTTTATTTTGTCTTAGCTGTTGCATTTTGCCTATGCTTTTTTCCTCTACTGTGTTCACAAAATATCATTTAGATTTTAGCAGATCACATATAAAGTAATCTTTAAAGCTCTGGTGCGCAGAAACTCTTTTTGTGGGCTTCTTCTGTTGACAGGACCTGCCTTGCTTAAATTAGTAGGTACTTAGAACCAAATGATGTATCTACGTAAAGTTACACTATTTTAAATAGTGCTGTCAAAGTTTTGTTGGAAACAAAGAGATGAGTGCACTGTACAGGTTCTTGCTTTTTCCAGCAATTTGTTAACTTATATTTTCCCACAGAATATTTAGCCTTTAAAATTGCTGTTCTGCTGGAATGCCCTACCAAAATATCAACAATTATGCTATAAAGCGTCATGAATCGATAGCACTGCATGCAATATTTAATAACAAACTAAGCTCAATTAGCCTACTCTTAGTTTTTAAAAGTCAGTTTTTGCTTACTTTCAACATTGTATTTTGAAACGGCTATTCTGCTTAAAAGGAAAAGTGCCTCATAATCTTTGATAATATCGATAACACAGGCTTCCCCTCCAACAATGTCTAAGAAAAAGCACAGGAGCACTAAAAAGACAATTCTAGGCAGCCCCTCTATTTTTAACCTTTTTCAGTAGCGTGCTTATGCCATTTAGTTTTTTCTACTCTAAATATAAAGTGTATTACACAACTGTATTTTAATCTTATTTTGAAGTATTTTAATCTAAGCATTCTAATCTTAATAGCACTTTATAAGGGAACCTTTAATGGAGGGAAGATTAATGTCTATAAGAACAAAAATGAAAAAGAAGTGAATGAATACTAATTATTCTCAAAATATGGGTGATAACACAAGGTCTTGTTATGAGTACATTCCTCATCCCAGCAGGAACACAACAGTATATACTAGTATAGATCAAAAACCCTACAAATTCTGCCACAGATACAAAAATTTTTGTAAGCATTAATAGTTTGGGAAATATTGCACTGGATTTTAAAGCACCCTATGTTAACTAAAATATTTTGGAGGAGAAAATAACCAGTGAACATAGGAAACAAAGTGTTATATTTGTGCTAGAGTATAATTATTCAAAACATGAAAAAATTACCAGGGCTGATTTTCTGAGTACACACTCTGAAGTGTCACTCGGATATTTCTTAACAGAGAAATGGATGTTCTGCCAGATGACTTCAGCATGATAGCACCTACTTACCAATACTCGCTTTCCAACTACATATTTTTCAACCACTTATTTTCCAGTTTGCATAGTGCCATATCAGACTTTTTTTTTAATTAGGCAGGACTTCTTTCAGGTATTATCATTTATCACAGTCCCGATGTAACTACTGGACTTTCCCAGAGCTTCTTGATTTGCACCTACATCCTCTTGACCATTTGAAGAGCTGAGAGCAGACTACACATTGCCTCTAGTTCTGGATCTCCAAAGGTACTTTCAGGGAAGACATCACCTGCTGAGTAACCCATATGAAAGCCTCCTGTATCAAGTATGTAAGTTCTAATACACATGTCAATACAGAGATTACAGTTGCATACTCATACTCATTCCCAGAGATCAACTACTCCAAGCCCTCTGGTTCACTGTTACTTACTTCGGAAGCACAGAAAAACCGCAGTGAGGCATATGTAGGTGCCAAAGACAACAAAATCCACACAAAATAATAAAATACTGATATGCTCATTCTTGAACGAGTTTCCTGAACTTCCTTAGGCATTTTCTAGGACATATGAACTATCTAGAACGCCAACATTCCCTTCCCTGCAGGCTACCTCTTATTTACAGAATAATAGTCTCTTCCTTTCATCCATTGAGCTTGTTTTACTAACTTAAAAAAAAAAAAACACAGACAAAACCACACATATTTCAAAAAAACAACTCACCTGGGTGTGTTTACCAACTTCAGAGAAGTTTAATGGGAAAAAATCTTAAATTACTATAATGGGGATTTTGAATATTGGATACTTAATTATTTAATAGCTGGTACCCTTAGGATTTCTATTACAAAGGCTTTGTAAGGAAGAAAGGGGTGGGCATGACACCTCAGAAAACTCCTTGAAATGCGAGCCAATATTGTTAGTATTACAAGAGGACAGAATTGATCAACACAGTATTAAACACTGCAGAGCAAGAAGAATCATAGAATCGTCAAGGTTGGAAAAGACCCTTAAGATCATCAAGTCCAACTGTTAACCTAACACTTCCAAGTCCATCTATACCATGTCCTCGAGCACCACATCTATCCGTTCTTTAAATACCTCCAGGGATGGAGACTCAACCAAGAAAACAGTAAAATAAAGGGGGGGGGGGGGGGGGGGGGAAGGGGGCAGGGAGAAGACAAGAATGGCTAGTAATTACAGTGCAAAGGCCCAGCTGCTTCAGCATCCTATCCCTAGCAATGGCAAATAGTAGATTCACAGAGAAATTTAAGAACAGGGTAAACAGACAATGATACTGCTCCAGAATACTCTCCAAGTCTCCAGCTGTCTCCCAGACAACCTGGCTGAGAGCTGGTATCTTTGTAAGTTTTTTCCAGGGCTCTTCTGTCAAACCAACTTACAATCCAAAACTACAGTAAAGTTTGAGAGGAAAAAAACCAAACAAAACAACAAAAACCACAACAAAAATGAGGGACAACAGAACACAAGAGCCTTGATTTGACTGGATGGGAGAAATAATTAGATGCATAGTTGAATCTCATGGCTTTCTAAGTCTGTCCTTATCTACCTGGCTAAGCAAAGATGAATAGTACTGGAGGACTATCCCAAGAACATCTTTTCCATATATTTCTTTCAATTCACATTAAAGTCAGTGTATCCATGTGCTATAGTTTCAGTGAAAGCACCTTATAAAATAGCAAATGCAACCAAAAATTGATTTTATAATTTAGATAGTGGTTTCCCAGGCATACGTGGAAGTAAAAGAAAATCTGATCTATTCTGTCTTTATTCTTCTGAGCGAAAGAAACCATATTCCATCATATTTTTGTCTTTAATATTCTCATATGCAAGTTTCGAGGTAGAGGTGGCTTAAAAAGCACATAAGGCATGTAGAACTAAAACATTTTCAGACTAGCCTAACTGTTGCTTTTGCTTTCCCTTTCTGTAAAGTATTTTGTACCATGTAGCCTTAGCCTTAACATTCTGTGTATGTGTTGCAGAGAACTTTTCACAGCAAGAACATTGTTTAAATTTCTTGACTTCTGTGTACACACAACATCAAGAGAATAATTACATTAAAAGATCGATGGTATTTTCTGTGGCATTTTCACCCTTATCGAAAGTGAAATAACTAGCATGCATTTGCACGCACAAGCACAGTTTGTGTGAACAAACATTTGAATGAGAATTTTCTACTTGCACGGATAATAACACAGCGCTTATTTAAGCAATAAATACTTGCTCGTTTTCTGCCTTTAAATTCCTGAGCTTTTCAGAACTATCTCCTTGACAGCCTTCCTGCAGTAACTGATATTACCTCCCCCAAAAATGTAAAGAGAGTGAAGTGCCTCCTTACACAAAGGACCGCCTCTCACTCCGGCTGCAGAGGCTAGGTGTATGTATGCACAGGTAGCGCCTGCAGATGCTGTACACCGGCATTCCCGTGTGTTGAGCCAAGAAGCTACCTGGTGTTTTTAATTAAAACGCAGTCAGCTGAAAATCATTAATATTGCCAGAGAAAGAAAAACAACCTTTACTCTACTGGGCACAGGTAATAAAGTTTTGGGTTTTTAACTCACTGAGCTCCGTCTCTGAAGGTTAAGATGAAGGTTAGCTCAGAGAGGATTGCAGCTCTATTTTGTAGACCCTATGGTTGCATATCATTCAACCCTTACCACCACAAACTGAATCACAGATTTTATTACAAGATTACATCTATATTTTTTTCTTAGAAATTAACATTACTTACTCTCTGTAATAGAAGCATGCCTATAAAAATGTAAATTTAAGGCAGACCATCTAAATAGAGCATGCTTAACTTCAGCACACCAGGCAGGACTAATCTTGCAGCCCACTGGTAATTTAAATTCTGACAATGTAAGAAAACTGCAATTGATATTCTGCATAATGGAACTAAACTGAGGCATCAGTATTCTGATGAAGACTGTGAAAAAGGTAAAGATACTTTTAAATAAAACTTATGTTTTTCAGTTTAAAATCTTTTCATTTTGTGAAAATTCTTATTTATTCATTTGTTAAACATATCAAGAAAAAAAAAAATCTCATTATTAAGAATCAGTATTTACCACTCTTTTTTTGTCACAGATTTGCCTGGGGGTGGGGGTGTCAGAGCATATCTGCAACTCCCCTTACTGCAGCAAGGAGTACGTCTTTCAAAACTGAATGCACAGAAACTTTCTTTAATGTTCAATACCCACAGAATTTACACAGATTTTCACCTACACTTTTTTTTCCATTCAAAATTATGTTATACTCCTCACTCCAACTATATAAAGATTATAATTAGCAGTTGCAAGAAATGTTTGAAACTCAAGAGGCATACAAATATTAGCTCTCATACCATTCTGATAGTGAAAGCCTTTTCATTACTTCAAAAAGAAAATCTATTTGCTCAAGTTTTGTAAAACTGGGAGAGAAAGATGGAGTGCACCCATGATGTCTTCTGACATGAAGGTTTCAAGTAGCAGAAATTCAAAAACATTGCACTAAAAGACAGATTCTGTGTCATATCCTTTTATTCTCTATTTAGGTGATGTGGCAACAGGAAAACAGCAATCTGTTGAAAGCTAGAAGAATCATTTGGGATTGAAGAGCTTGACTGTTGTTCAGGACATACGGATAGTACTGCTTATGCTGCCAAATTTCTCTGGAACAACTGGGCAATATATTTAGCCTCTTTGTGCTCTAGTTTTCCCTTTACTAAAACCAGAATGCTTCAGGTCATCAGTTTGCAAGTATAGAGATGTATGATTTGGGCCATAAATCTACACAGTCAGATAACGACAAGTAGAATAGTAATAGGAAAGCGAGAAAAATCCAAGCAGTGATACATTCACAGTTAAGCTTTTCAAAGAAACCTTAGAATATTTAGGAATTTCAGACTGCCAAATACCTAATAGAGTTGAATTTTTCTTAAACACAGATATTACAAAAATAAACAAATCTGAGAATGTGAGGATAAGAATTGTTCTGAATTCAGTACTTGCATTTAATCACTAAAGATATACGCATGCTTCTCCATCTACAGATCCTCAGTCTCTGTCTACACAGATTTACTGTTACAGAACGCATGTCCCTCCCCAAAATAGAGAGGCCCTACAATCTCAAAGCCAGCACCATCTCAGTCTGCCTTTCATTTCTGAAAGTCTGTTCTCCCTTTATTTTTTGAAGAAAGGAAAGATTCATTAATCTTTTGCTTATATTAATTTATTTCTGATTCAAACTGTTGATCCTATTTTATTAGTCTTGATGAAGAATATTCTGCGTTTCTCACGACTGCAAGGATAAGGTTGCTTTGTAGAGCTGGCTAATAGCCTATGATCTAACAATTCGATTAATTTGGAATGTGTCTAACTGATTAATAAAACCTTTTACAGAATTGGGTGTTTCATCTGTATTCATAAACTGACACTAATGACTTCCTTAATTCAGCAAGTTATGCAACACAGGTAATAAAATATTTATGTTAAGATATTGTAAATTTAATTTTATTATTAAAATTTGATAATATTATCAAAGTTTTGTCTCATATTCTAGTCTAGTTTTATAATTAAATTCTACACATCTACAGGCTAAGTGAACTGGGCAAGAGAAGCAGATGAGGTTTAGTAGATTCGGACCCCTACAGAGAAATTGAGGTATTTTGTTAGAAAATGAGAACAGACTTGATAGGACACTGATGGAACTGCTGTGGCAGCAGTTAACATGAAAATATACAGCACGTGATTTAAAGAAACATTAGTTTTGAGGGCACACCATTTTTCAAAATATGCATTTTTGTAATTTTATGCACAATAACAGTGTATTAGATTCACGTATTAACGTCAGCTAACATTCATACTCATAGAGAAGCGCCTGGAAGAGTGCGAGTAAAGTTCTCAAAAGGGATGTGAAGCTCAACTCAAAACTTGAGAGGAACTGGCTCAAGCAAAGAGGTTTCAATTTTTGCTGCAAACTAAACTCTTGCTTCTTTGATAACATGAGACAAAAAGTCTACTTTTCAGTATTCTGCAGGTTTTGCTCTGGATTAAAACAAAAGAAAACCCATATTCAAATGAGCTCTGGGATTGCTGTAACATGCTGAGTAGATAAAAACAGACAGACCCATTGATTTTTCTACCACTGAAGTGGAAAAACAAAAAACCCAAACCCCAGAACTTTATCCATGGATAGATAGTTATCTCATGTTCATCAAGCAACACATGTCCCACAATTCTGTCTTTAGTCACATAGAGCACATGTATCACTGCCTTTGATAAAAACTTTTTCTTCTATTAGTTTTGTATTGTCTTAACGAAAAATGTGGCCAGCTCACGCCCAATGTCCAGATTCAGTACGCATACAGAGTCATCACTAAGATTACAACTTTTAAAGAAAACTGTCCTTTTGTTTGTTTTTTTTTAAACATGTTTACTTTTCATCTTTTCTAGAGATACAGTTCACAACCATGCCTTACACTTCAAAAGTGTATTTTTTCAAAAATAAACATTTTACTTCACTTGCTGATCAGAGCCTCTCTCTTCCCTCCCATAGCACTGCTGCAAGTAAAATAGCCTCTGATATTAGGAGTAAGTATACTTGCTCCAGTAAAAGTGCATATTGTTAATTTTTGACAGAAATATACTTTAAGGTGTCAGCTACTTATTTATTTCTAGTTCATTCAAATGGTACTTTCCAGTGGCAAAACGCAAAAAGCACTTCCAAGTTACATTTAACATAGGTTTTATACTACGATGCAAGGCATAAACCACAACCCTGCAGAAAGACAAAGTGTCTGCAGCAGTCCTTTATTGAAAAGGAACATTCCTGAACGGACTCTAGAAGACAAGATGAGCCACAGCTAGGATTCCTCAATGGTTGTTTGAATTTCCCTGCACCATTTCACATGTTTGTACTTCCCAGTGATCATCTTCAGATGCTGCTGCTGACAGAGTTACTGATTCTGGAACAACTTTCTTTGATTATGGAAATTGTACAAGTAATGAAAGCCAACATATATCTTTAGCAATGACAGTCAAATTGTAAAATCGTAAAGTAATTCTATCATTTGCATTTCTTATTTTCCAGTATAGGCAAATCCACAGTATAAAGGAGGCAGTTGGGAAATAAATCTAGAATAATTTCCTTTTAGTTAGTTAAATCTTACTTCAAGACTTTTCATTACCATTACAAGTCAATAGTTATTTACCTGTGTAGAAAGAATAACATCAAACAAAAATACTGCAAGTGTTAAGAACATCTTATGAAAACCATAATAGGAGTTAGTGTTGGAAGTAATCCAGGATAGGAACGAACGTGCGATATATACTTTTAATCTAAAGATCTGCTACATCACAAACCTGCTCAGTGTCTGGATATCCCACACAAAAAAATAGTACTTTTTAGAAGTGCATGCTCTTTGGAAAGGAGTCTTGTGTATCCTTCAGTATGGAATATGGTTACTGCTCAGAACTTAACGATAGTTTATTCTGGTAACATCTTAAAAGCCAAAATATTTGTGATAAAACATGACACTGAAGCTTATGGTTTAAAAGCAGACCTGCTCAAAACAAGTTGTGGGGTGGTTTTTTTTGTTTTGTTGTTGGTGTTTTTTTGTTGTTTTGGTGTTTTTTTGTTGTTGTTGGTGTTTTTTTTAAATCCCTTCTGCTTGTTTGACACTGAAGAACTGAATGGCCAAATACTTGATTAAAGACACTCCCCTAAACAAACACACATGGTATGCATTACATATGATAGGATTTTATACAAATCTGAATGTCTTTAATAATTTTATTTTCAGTATTAATTACAAGAAGGTATTTCAAGATGCACTTTATAAATGTAATGAAACAGAAAAAGGAGCAATTAGTACTGCCTTATGATTTTTTTCTTTCCACTAAAATAACAGTAACCACAAGCAGAAGGAAACAACAGCTGACGAAGCACTGTAGTCACAGCTTTCACTCATTCTAAGATTCTAGTTGTATCATCTTGTTACTCAAAATTCAGAATTAGTACCCCAAAACAAAAAGTTTGCACAATGTGTTGCTCCTTACTTGAATTTTCACAGTTTAAAGCACTAGGATCCAGCTCTGCACACTTATACAGGTCTTCAGTCCAGCATGGAGCATATATAACACTATCCAGTTTTACAGATTATTCAGACTATGTGCCTACCTCGCTGAAAAAGCCTTAATAAACACGAGTTCAGTGAGACTCGAGAAGGTTACGTATCACACCAAATGGTGCTTTTTAATATAATACAGTTATCCCCCCCACCTCTACAACCCACCAGTAATATATTAACAGTTTTCCCGCTGTTCTTACGAAGTTCACCATGCTGCAGAAAAGCAGTGGTGGTCTGCATGACCACATAAAAAAAAAATGGAAGGGACATCTGGAGGTCATCTACTCCCACCTCTTCTACCCAGCAGAGCAAGCAGCAGACTTAGGTGAAGGTGCCTGGGGCCTTGCTCAGCTCCATCCCTGGTGATGGGCATCCAACCGCCCCCCTTGGCACCTGCTCTAGAGTTTGATGGTGAAAAATTGTTGTCCAATTTAAATGCTACTGTCACAGGCTGTGACCATTGCCAGTTTCCTGCTCTGTAACCTCCCCTTAACTGGGAAAACGGCCACAACTGGGTCCCCCAAGCCTTTTCCTCTCCAGGCTGAACAAGCCCCACTCCCCAGCTGCTCCTTATATGTCTCATGCTTCAGCCCTTTTTCTTGGTGCCTTTCAGCTGGACCTCTAGTTTGCCTATAACTTGCTTCATGGAGTTTTCAGTATAGCAAACATTTCCCTTATCAATCAATAAATAAAATCAGCTTCTTCAAAAAGAGCTTAAAAGGTAGATTATCATTTCAATATCCAAGAAAGGTACTAAACTGGTAAATGAAGCATCCAGGAAAAGAGCCAGGCACCAGCACATGACTGAGCTATTATTTTCTATTATTTTCTATTAATAGTTTTCATTAGACAATATTACATTGTACTATTAGATAGTACTAACAAATTGTTGGAATGGTCCCTCACATGTTTTGCACATGTCCAAACACTCCTCCAGATAACTACCAAGCACAATTTCCAGAGTTTTAAAAAAAAAAAAAAAATCAAACCCTGCCACAGGCCATTTTTAATATGCAGTTTGCATACAGTGTTCCTCTTCTGGAGGCTAACAGACTCCAAAATAGCTGCAAGTTATTCCAAAGAACATCTCCAAGCATGTTTAATTTACTGATACTGACGTCTCCTATGCTTCTATTATCTTATCTTAGGGACTTAACCAGAGACCGTGCATATCTCTTTGGTTAATATTAAAAAATACACGTTCATAGCTGATGTTTTGTGATAACCAAGAATAAAAATACTCCTCTTTTGTCATCAGTTCTGTAACATCCATATCAATTCATATCTATGTGCAGTTAAATTACGTCAAAGAAGAGTGAAGAATCATACTGAAAGTCACTCAGCATCACTTTTGCCCTTTGCCACACACACCAGGGAACGTACTTCCACTGCACAGACAATTGTTGATCCTCAACACATCATGCAGTAATAACCAAACCCTATCTTTTACTGCAATCTCCCTTTCTGTAACTGTTTGGCAAACAGTATAGTCTTATTTGCCCTGTACGAAGAGCTGTGGTAAATACATAGCATGTATAGTAAATACACAAGGAATATACCAGTTAAAACAACAGAAGATACCAGTTAAAACAACAGAAGATACCAGTTAAAACAACAGAAGATACCAGTTAAAACAACAGAAGATACCAGTTAAAGACTCCATTCTCAAGCTGTGTGCGTTGGAAGTTTGCTTCTCTTTTTGAAGTTTCATCATAACAAACTTAAAAACGCAAACACCATGAGACAAATGAAGTGCAATTAAAAGTATATCCAAGAGAACTTTTAGATGTCACTTTTTCCTCCTTAATGCCTACCTATGACTTCTATTAACAATAAAGAAATTTTCCAGCTCCTTGGGAAAAACAAACTCTCTAGCTGAGACTTTATTCAGGACTAATTTTTCACAGAAATGTTAAATATAAAATAACTTGTAACATTATTTTACCGAAGAGCTACAGTTAAAATGCTCACATTAAGGCATCTAACATTGAAAAGCTCTCCTTACAGTGCACAAGTTTAAGAGGAAGAAAATAATCACCAGTAAAATACTCAAATAGGATTTTTCATTCCTTTACAGTTGTTATACTGCTGAATATTGATTAAACTGTACTTTTATTTTAAAACTTTATTTTTCCTGAAAACATGTATTTTAGTACCTACTAGTAACTAAAGCGTAATTAGCGCTGAAGTAACAAGGTCATACAGTGTTTTGTTTCTTTATATTAAATTCCAACTCAGTCTACAGGATTGTTGTCACTTTACTAAGATACTTCTGCATTTAGAATCAAAACATCTAAGAAGTAATTAACAGTAAGCGCTGCCTTATAAGACTATTTCCATTTTAATTATTTTACAGTAAAATGTTTACAACCAAAGTTTAAAGTCAAATAAGACATATAAGGAAGGCTATTGCTGGTGTTTATAGAGAAAGTTCTTCAAAGTTGATCTCGTTCTCACATTAACTTCCTCCTTTTATTATGCAATCTGCCGTTTTCCTACTACTACATAGACTGTTTTGAAAATTAATTGATATAACTGCTAAAATACTTCACCTTAATTAGAAAAAGAAAAAGCCAAGAAATACAGAAGTCTGTGTTAGCTCATTTGGGAGGAACAAAATTATAACAGAGCGTGATAAGGCAGAAAGCCAATTTCATATTTTAAAGACAACTGGAAAGCTAACACCCACATAGTATCCAAAAAGACAAAATAAAGAGGTATGTTTAATAGAAATACAAAGGAGTTGAAAAACATTTCCTATAAGAAAGATGAATATTTGTGATAACAGAATGCTGGTGTTCTGCCTCAGAGTTTCCTTTCCACTCCAGGAAATCCTTGATAATGCAATTTAGGGAGGCTTAAAGCAATATATGAACACCACTGTCTTGAAAAGATATCCATTCTTTCAACTGTTTTATACTCATTTTCCATTTTAACATTTCTCTTTTAAGAAATTGTTGATCTCTCTACAAATAGCACCACTGCTAACCTTTGAAACAAGATTCTGATGTCGTCTTTATACATACAAGACTGCCATTCTGCAGTGTACTGAGGGTACAGCCATTGCCAAAATACACAGCTATCGGTTGTGACATCTGAGCCAACGTTTGTGCTTTCAGCTAGAGTGGAAGACAGCTAATGGACAGAAAGTCCTAAACGAGCCATTCTAAATGAATCTTTTGTGACAGTGTCTCAAACCCTAACACAATATTTCATAAATGTCCCTAAAACATGAAGGATGCTTTGATATTGGCTTACTGGGAACAAGGGATTGATGTTTTGAGCCCCTCTTCCCTAGTTTATTACTTCTTTTCTAGAGCACTCTCCAAAAGGAGCTTAACAGTTCTTCAGGTATCTTTAGAAACCACTATACCTATTTAACTACTAATTTTAGGCATTAAATAGATATACCAAATCAAATGGTTAATGACCAATATGACAAAAAAAAACCTACACAAAAAGGTTTGAATCCCTTAAGAAAATATCTATCTTTTAAGCAGCACAGTTGCTTTGATATTCTAAATATTGATCATTTGCAGACAAAACAACAGAAAAGCAAATTAAACTTTATCAGGTGGCGAGAAACTGACATTCTGAATCAATGAATCACTCCGTTACATTTAATCCCATTTGATTTGAGTAGTTCAGTACATCTTCTGAGCTTGTCTTTATGTCATATCGTAAAGTGTAAGGCAAATGGAAATTTATTAAGCTATGAATCCTTTATTACTTAAATTCAATAAGCTCTAAATGGCTCATCCATAAACGGCAGCTCAAGTTCTCCATGTTTAAATTTTTTAATACAATAGAAAGCTTTAGTAGAACTGACACAGTGGTCTAGCGGCGGTGTGATGTACTGCAGTAAAGAAACTGAAGCTTAAACCATTGGTTGTAACCCAAGGGAGCGTGGTAAGGCCACAGGGCACGGGGGCACAATCCAACAGAGACTGAATGTTATCACTGAGCTCTTGAAGCCAAAGATGACACTGTCAGAGAGAAAGTCCTCCCAGCAGAATTAAAATCTCCAAGATATGGGGTAAAGATGAAATTAATATATTATTTCCTGTTGAGGAAGCAACCAATTACTTCTTTGTTACCTAGATAGACCCAAATGATACAAACTACAGATTTCGACATTAGAAAATGACCTAACCAGAGCACTGAATAAGCTGTGTTGCAATCCAACATACCTCCCACTCCCTCCAAATAACTGCTTACACAACTGGTGCCTATCAAGCAAGACTAACTTGAGTAACAGCTCAGAGCATAGTAAAACATGTAATAAGGATGCCTTCTTTCATCCAAATCTATTTTCACTGGTAGTGTTGTCCTAATGAAGGACAGCAGATGCTGCTGCTGCTGCCAGTTTTGTCTCCTCCTCTGGGAATGTTAGCAACAGAGGCTGGAATTTCAGGAAGTCACAACCACCAGAGCTTGCAAGCCTCATTGAAACCTAACAAAGGTTGGTGCCTAATGCCTACCAGCTGCTACAGAAATCCTCATCACAACCATTAGTCATTAACTAACAAAGAGGTGAAATCCTTATGATTAGACAGGGTAGCTGCAGCTGGTGAGGTTTTGCAGATATAAGTGATATGAGAAATAGGTAGCGCAGAAAGTCTTCAAGAGGTAGTAAGAGACCACCAAAATGCACATCAGGAACATTTATATTCCGCACTGAATTCCTGCAGCTGACAAACAAATGCCATTTTTATTTAGCTCCTGGATGGAAAAGATTTAGCTCTTACAAGTCACTCAAATGCAAACACAGAAATGCAACAAGCCAATTTTAAACTAACTGCCTTTTGGGATCCAGTTCTAAATTAGTTTTCATATTCAGAATGCCTAATAAACAATATTGAAGTTCAACATGAAATAAGTTATAATACTTAGAAGCATTGCTTGTTCAATTCTGCAGTAAAATGGTACACAACACTGTGTGGAGAAGTATCTTATACAGCATATGGTGGGGTGGGGGGCACTACAACAAAACACACAAGAAAACCCGACCCCAAGCACCACATTGTCTACTTCTTGGAAATGTATCCAAGCTGACTCCATTGGAGCAGCAGCATGAACATCCACAGTAGAAGCAGGGTCTGATGTGGACATTCATCTCAAGGTCATCTTCTTTTCCCCCCTTTTTGAGCAGTGTTGGGAGTAGGTCTGGGAAACCATAGGAAAGCTATATCAAATATTTTTTAGGGGGCTTATTTGGTGGTCTTAGCAACTTTGCACTGAGCAGTAAGAATGCTGCATGGCATCACATCAGCATGGTCACCAATTGGTCCTTCTGTGCCACGTCATCTGCTTTTTCATGTTACTTAAACAGCTTACTATGCAGTGATTGATATATGAAGATGAGGTAATTGATACACAGTACAGGAGTTTAACTCCTGGTATATGCTAAATGCCAAATAAAATACTGAACACTTTCAACTGCATGGGGATATATTCACAGTACCAATACTGAGCATACGTTTGTCGGCAAAAAAATTTAAGTTACTGACTGGACAGACTCAGTTTTCAACCGAATACTGAGCCAATTTTCACTGCCAGAAACATCTAGGAACAGATTTATTTTGTTATTACTCTGATATTAAATCCACCTGTTGATGTTCATTTGAAATACAAGTTACCATGAAACTGCAATAGGATGCAGTTCTCAAATTCTAGATGAAATAACACATTCTCATCCCAATGAAGTAAATCAAATTTTGTCATAACTTCAATAGCATAAAAAATTACCCAAAATGTACTATTCAGATTGGACTTAAGTCTTCATAGAGATGTACTTAAAATGGACAAAATGTGAAATTCTAGACCAGCAAATCTGTGAAGCTTTTGGGTAATTTCTTCAAGAATTCCTTCAGGGGGTACATAAGCTATTGCCTATTTTACCAACAAAACCAGTCTTCTCTGATTATTATGGCAATGCACCCCAGATCCAACTAATTATTCTGTCATTTAGTGATCACATGAGGAAGAAAACTGAAGTAAAATAAGAATTTTTCTGCTTGTTTGCAAAATAAAATAATAAAAATTATATATACATACCTACTTTTGTCAAGTGACACAGGAATATTCCGTTCACTCTGAAATGAACAGTGGATTAAAACAGTTCACCCTAGTTTTCCTTTCACTTTTTGGAATCTAGATACCTTTTAAATTATGTACACTGTAAAAAAAAAAGTATTATTTAGAACATATGAAAGCAAATCATAGCTGTATTTTCAAAATTAATTCTTCATGCCATGATTTTTCTGGCCATGAGCATTTGCTGAATTGGACAAGATAGTTTGAAGTTTGAGTCACCCACTTTAAAACTCGATGCTTAGCGAAACCTTTAAGCAAGAAATAAATCTATGGCATTAAGCTGCATTTTCTCCATTTAGAGAAACTGTTGCTATTTAAGGTATTTTTTTTAAAAGCTGGATCCCACTTGCCATGTTTATTTTCAACCAGAAAGCTATATTCTGTTAGTTTTACAGCAAACACAAATGAACTATTTTGACTTCTTTGTACGCTAACATTTGTCTTGAACTCTGTTTTTAATCCAGAGTTTTCTTCTTGGCTTGAAGCAGCTGGAAACTAAAATACTCACACTTGGATTGTTCCATAGGTCTCATTTGACATTTAATAAAAAGAAAGGAAGAGTAGTTTTGTGGAAGGGATATTTATTAATAGTAATATTGAGAATCCAAGTGTGTTAAAGAGTAAATGCTTCACAGTATTCAATAGAGTCCCCTTGAACATTACAAGTCTTCAAAACAAAGAATTTTGAAGGTTTCCCCCAAATTCTTTATGCTTTTCTTTTAAACTTAAGAAAGTTTGCCAAATCCTGTTTAGTCTGCATGCATAAAAATAATAAATGATTACTCACGTTTCAAACAAAAGAAATATGTTGATATTGAAAAAAGAAGTACTTAAGTATATTAATTCACTGAAATGAAAAATGTCACTGTAATATATGCTAAGAGAACTTCAGTCTGAGATTTGTTATATATTTAAATCTAAAAACAACAACAAAAAACAGCCTTTGAGATAAATATTGTGCTAGATAGAGAAGGGACAGAATTACATTTCAGGTAAACAATACATTTCCCAACTTCAGTATACTTTATTTTTAAATCTTATTCTTTCTTATGAAAGAAATAAGAGATGGACAAACTGAAATGTATTTCAGCATGACTGGATATGGAATGTCCCTTTATCAAAATACAGCCTTCTCTTCTAAAATATCAGAGGAGCCGATAACCTAGAAAATGTGAAAGGGATTAATGAAAGTGAACTAGAAATAAATACTGGTATAGGATATACTGCTAGCACCGTATATAATTTAATATCGTTAAAACAGAAATGCTACTCTATTCCACTTCAAGCTCTCTGAACATGAATAAAATACTTGATGCTGTGGGAATATCTGTATTTTATGATTCAATTAAGAACATCACTAATCAAAATTACATTCAAGACAGACTCCTCTTCCTGTGGTTTACACACAACCTTATTGCATAGGAGCACTCATATGAATAAATATATTGGGGTTCAGATATCTTTCTATCTTCCATATATAGACTCCTACTAATTTTAAAGTAAATCCAAGCCTTCTCTTCTATTTTTTGCACACTTCCCATCATCAGCCTTCGTATTACACAGGAACACAAATCTGGATGTTGTTTTAGCTTTAACTGTTAAATCTTCATATCCAGATGCACAACTTAATGCGTCTGGTTATAAACACATCTCATCTTGCTGACTTATTTCTAACTGAGCTTTTTTTTTGTGTGCTCTTTTTACCATCTTTTTGTCTTCTCCTTAGTTTGTAACCACTGGGATAGTGATCATAATATTTCTTATCTTTGTACCACAAAAAACACATTGAGGCCTGATCTGTAACTAGCACCTTTTTTCCAATATAGGAACACGAGCACAAAAAGTACTATGGATCATTTTCACAGTCACTCTTATAGGAACAATCCTAATATAGCCTGACCAGTTCCTAAAGCAAGCCTGAGGGAAAAAACAGACAGCCTATATATACCACTATATATTAAATTATAAACTGAAGCTGTACCTGTCTTCCAAGCCATCCTTAGGGACATATACAGGCAGAGAGAACTCTAATGTCATCTTACTCATCTATAGTGTTGCAAGGAAAGGCGTTTATTTTTAATGTCTTCAACTTTTACACAGAAACATATCACACAGTGATCAGGACATCACCAGAAGGAACTACTGCTACTGTATATGTTAAAATAAGGGTAGAAAGAGGACAACAAAAACTCTTAACCAAAAAAGATACTTTCAGAAAATATTATTCAATTCAAACCTGCTTATTTAGGTTGATTCTTACAAAATTAAGTTAGAAGAACATGAAGAATAATTTTAATTTCAAAATGCTGTTTTCAATATGGAAAATTATGTTAACATGCAGAATCACTTAAATATTTAAAACACTTGAAATGCAAAGAGTTTTTGCTCCTAGTATTTAGCTACATATTTCTGGAAACTTTTCATTATGTGAAAGTATTCATTCCTTTGCCTTTTCATCCTTTACAGGATTTTAATATGCTTTGTAGCTCAACTATTCGAATTTCCCACAGGTCATAAATTCTACTTTTTAAACATCTCTACTGACAGACTTCAAGACTAGAATGAGATTTAGATTACTTGCATCCCTTTCTGTCAATTATCCACCTATTACTTATTCACTTGAGCTATCCAAGTGTTATAGCAATACATTAATAACTTCTACATGACTTCCTATGCACTATTTTTCAGTTGCCATCATGACAAATAACTATATCATCACCTCTGTCAGAACTTTTTAATCAGTAGATCTCAACAGTCTTTGCAAAGAGGGAAAACACTCAGCAGTTACCATTGCTTTAGCAATTCATTACTTTTTCACAAAGAATCAGCTTGTTGAAACAAACTGTTCACAAAACAGGACTGACTTCCCTTATTTCCCAATCTGGGCTTCTTAAGGATGGTAAGAAGTCAGATTAGAATCATAGAATCATTAAGGTTGGAAAAGACCCTTAAGATCATCGAGTCCAACCATTAACCTAGCACTGCCAAGTCCACCACTAAACCATGTCCCTAAGCACCACGTCTACCTGTCTCTTAAATACCTCCAGGGATGGAGACTCAACCACTTCCCTGGGCAGCCTGTTCCAGTGATGACAACCCTTTTTGGTGAAGAAATTTTTTCCTAATATCCAACCTAAACCTCCCCTGGCGCAACTTGAGGCCATTTCCTCTCGTCCTATCGCTTGTTACTTGGGAGAAGAGACCGACCCCCACCTCGCTACAGCCTCCTTTCAGGTAGTTGTAGAGAGCAATAAGGTCTCCCCTCAGTTGTTAAGGGATTTTAAAAAAAAAGGATTTAAAAAAAAAAAAATCACTATTCTGGCATGTTAAAACTTTGCTAATATTCTGAAGTTCAGAAAGTTTTCAGAAAACAAAAGAACCTAAACAAAATGTTCTGATGAAGCCAATTTCATTAATGCTTTGCTTCATAAATAAATAAAAATATGAGATTTTATTTTTCATTCTGGTATGAAAGTTTATCTCAGAATTCCTCCTACTATGTGAATGCCGTCTGCCATCTATTACCAACAAGCACCTCAGCTTTGTATTGTAGGTGAAAGAATAGAGACACAGAGACCCCTAGAGTAAAAGCAGAGATTGAAGAAGGCAGAGACTTGGTCGTCTTCCATCTCTGCCAGGCTACGTTGCCTCCTGTGTGGTCCATTTATATAAATACATAAACGAACACTTGCAGATTGCATTTTCACGTTAACACAGTCATGCAGCCATGAAAACCTGCAGCACAGCTATTGTAAGCACATGAAAAGAAAGACTGCCCTACAGTTGCTCTCTTGCCTACACATCATAGTATAACGTTTCAAGAAAAACTCTCATTGCTATGAACCTCTGCTGCTCCAAACAGCCACTTCAGGTGAGCCTTCATGGGGATCCAACACCTGTGAGTGCTCTGACAACATGCCTCCATCTCAGGTGCTCCACACACAAAAATTTAGTATTTCTACCCCTTCCCTCCAAAAAAGCAATACCCTCAGTTAACCCTTTAAAGAGAATATTTTAATAATAGATTGTTAAAATGTACTCATTCACAATACAGAAGTGGGCATCTGGAGGAAGTTTTTTGAGGAGTTAGAGAGGTGTACATAGGTGCTATAACAAAGCCTTTTTTGTATATTAAAGTCTACCAGTGTTACTGGGCAGAAAGAAGTTGATAAATTGCACCCATACACTTCAAAATGTGGTAAGAACTGGTAGTGCAGCATGGCTTAAACAGCAACAACAAAACTTACTTCACTTACCAAAATCAAAAGGTAGGATAAGGTGGAGTACAGAGCTGCAGGAACTGAACATAGCTATCTCTGCCGAAGAGAACGGAGCCAATATAAATAGCACAAAGACAGCTAGAATGATTTTGCTGAAGTTTTTACTCCACCTAAAAGCCTTTTGACAATAGTTAAGGGAAAGAGTCTAGCTAGGAAAAGCAAGTTACACAGGCAAAATTGTCAGAAGGCACCAATTAAAGAGGGATAGTAACATCATTTCAGGAACTTCAGAAGCAGAAGTGTTGCCTGCTTGTATTCACACAAGGTAGATCAACTACTCCTACCTGAACTTCACACAGTCTACTAGCCAAAGCAATTGCTTCAGGAATTCAGCCTTTCACAGCAAAAAAGGTTAGTTCCCACTTATTAAGTGACTGAGAAAAGAGTTCCTCCATGAAGGCAGGAGTCTAGTGTTATGCCAGAACTAGATTATAAACTCTTTGAAGCAAGAACTGAACCTTACGAGGAGTTTATTCAGGATAGATCCAGACTCTGTTATCTACCAACCTGCAGTGTACAGCACCACTACAATCTTAATAAAAAAAACAAAAACAAAACCAAAACCAGTAGGACAGGAAGGATTTATAATAGGTACTAATATATCTTCTCAGGACATGAAAACAAGGAAGCTGACCTTCAGCTACACTTTAACAGCAAAATGTCCAAGTCACTCACAAATGGGTCATAAACTAAACTGAGATTAAAATTCATATAAGCATCTTGAAAAAAAAGAGGGGAAAAAACAAGCTTCTTACTCAGAAAAGTCAAAGCACAGAGCCATACCTATGAGAAAAATAGCTACAAACACAACACTCCTTACAACACTCATTGAGCTTACCTAGGCTGAAGAAATTCTTCTCTGAGAACAGTAGTTCAGCCTTGTTTTTCGTAAATTAGATTCTAAATCCACCCCCCACTACACCAAAAAACTTCTCCCTGAATTCACCATGCATCTTCAGCCACATTTGTTCCTTCATTTCTGCCCTTCCAGTGTGGCCAGCTGCAAGCAATGCTCCTGGTTGGGCAGCCCCCAACTGTAGCTGGGGCAGCAAATCAGACCTGCTAATTGGGGAGCTATACTGCAGCTGTACCCCTGCCACTAAGAACTTGCCTTTCTCTCCCCTCTGCAACCCTCAGGTTTCAGGAGACATGTAGGAATTGCAGATCCTTGAGACTTTTATCCTTTTGACGTAGGAAATTAGCTCCTTATCTTTCTATGTGCTTTTGTTTGTCTCTTTTGTTTGTTTAGCAGGGTGCTAAAGCTAAAACAAGTAGAAAGTATAGACTCATAGAATTGCTAAGGTTGGAAAAGACCCTTAAGATCATCGAGTCCAACCATTAACCTAGCACTGCCAAGTCCACCACTAAACCATGTCCCTAAGCACCACGTCTACCTGTCTCTTAAATACCTCCAGGGATGGAGACTCAACCACTTCCCTGGGCAGCCTGTTCCAGTGCCCGACTGCCCTTTCAGTGAAGAAGTTTTTCCTAATAGCCAACCTAAACTTCCCCTGGCGCAGCTTGAGGCCGTTTCCTCTCGTCCTGTAGCTTGTTACTAGGGAGAAGAGACCGACCCCCACCTCACTACAACCTCCTTTCAGGTAGTTGTAGAGAGCAATAAGGTCTCCCCTCAGCCTCCTCTTCTCCAGACTAAACAACCCCAGCTCCCTCAGCTGCTCTTCATAAGACTGTGGGGTCTGTGAAGGGTCTGTGCTCTAGACCCTTCACCAGCTTTGCTGCCCTTCTTTGGACACACTCTAGTACCTCGATGTCCTTCTTGGAGTGAGGGGCCCAAAACTGAACACAGTACTCGAGGTGCGGCCTCACCAGTGCCAAGTACAGGGGTACTACCACCTCCCTGATCCTGCTGGCCACACTATTCCTCATACAAGCCAATATGCCATTGGCCCTCTTGGCCACCTGGGCACACTGCTGGCTCATGTTCAGGCAGCTGTCAACCAACACCCCCAGGTCCTTTTCTGCTGGGCAGCTCTCCAGCCATTCCTCCCCCAGCCTGTAGCGTTGCATGGGGTTGCTGTGACCGAAGTGCAGGACTCAGCACTTGGCCTTGTTGAATCTCATACAGTTGGCCCTGGCGCAATGATTTGGGCCTGGCCAGATCCCTCTGCAGGGCCTTCCTACCCTCCAGCAGATCGACACTTCCACCCAACTTGGTGTCATCTGCAAACTTACTGAGGGTGCACTCGATCCCCTCATCCAGATCATCGATAAAGATATTGAACAGGACCGGCCCCAATACTGAGCCCTGGGGAACAGGGCTCAGTAATGAAAAGTAATAAAAAGAGAAACCCCTTCCCCCCAGTTCAGTATTAAAAAGCTGTGGCTGACCAGCTAGATGATGCTGTACTGAAGAAAATACATGCTCACAGCCTCCAAAGGTTGAAAGGTGAAAATATTGGCCAATTCCTTGCACTTCTTGTAGTAAAGCTATTTGCTAGTTTTCTGCAACAGCAGAGCTGGCATTGCCTTTGCCTTCTGAAAGACATAAGGGCTGAGAAATACATTGTAGCCATCTCTGATGAGTCTACTTATACTCACACAAAATAGGGGTCAGGTTGCTCACAATAAAAGGAATAACAAATTATCAAAATACTAAGAGAATATTAAGGAGCAATTTCTGAAAATATAAAAGATTAAAATGTTTAGAAGAGAAAGAGTAAATAGAATTTGCATTACATCTCTGATTCACTCTCTAAAAGCAGAAATGAATAAGTACTTTTAGAAATCTGTTGTGTGCAATGAATATTGAAAGTCAAAAATGGAAAATTACATTCTTACAATCCCATCAGCTTGAGGGAGTAAATGACATTTCTGATTCATTTTCCAGCAGAATTGGTGACAGAGACCAAGTTCTCTTTGAAAGAGCCTTGAGTTATCTATCTGACCAATTTTGTCCAAAAAGAAAGCTGTATGTAAAATGTTTTTCTTCGGGGAAATATGACAAGAATCTGATTAGGCAGTCACCAATATTTATGACAGATTATGGCACATATGAGTTTGTTGAAATCCTAACAAAATTGGTACAGTTTTTTTCATCAACCAAGCTTTGAAGACTAATTTGTAGCAAGACCATGCCGGATAATAGCTCTCTTGAGCTACAGGATTGGCCAAATAATGCAATCTAAGAGTGGAAAACAACTATTATTCTACAAGTTCATAAATGCATAGCTCTGGAAAAGCTTGTTTCAAGTACTAAGCTTTTGATACACTTACAGAGTGGGCAGATACTGAAGTATGATCAACATTTACAAATCACTACAACACAAACAATCAGAAAATACAAAATAAAGCCTCATGGTAACAAGCCACTCTCCAAACAATGAGACTTAAACACAAGACAAGGAGAGAAATGAGGTTTGGAAAATACACGAGCAAGTGTAAGAAGACCAAGCTGGTCAGACAGGAAAAACGCACATTTGACTTGTGACAGAAAGCAAAGCTCATCTAGGTGCTTAGAGAGTAAGGTAGTCAGAACTGCTGTATTTGCAACATTGTATTAGAAAATAAGGAATCTTTAGGGCTCACTGGCAGTAGTATCTAGATTAGATCTGTCCAAATTAAGTCAAACGAATGTTGCTGCATGAAGCATCAAAGTGAAGAAAGCTGAAAGCAAAATGAAGAGAGCTAGTAAACGTGAAACAGAATCAAAAAGTTTTGCAAACAAATCTCTCATCAGCTTATCCCACTGTTGTGCTGCAAGAGGTATACATTGAGAATTAGAAGACTGCTCCTTTCTCCCTGCTCTGGGAAGCCTTAAAGGATGGTATTACTCTATCAGGATACAGTAATATGAACAAATTGTACTGATTCTGAGTTACTGAAAAAATCAGGGTTACATAGAACTTCATTCTGGTTTGTTTGATTATTATATTTTTGGGGACACTTTGGTCAACTTTATGTTAGATTTTCAGGCAGGAATGAAAAATGTTTCATGAGACAGTAAGAATCTGTGGCACAGGTTAAAGCAATGACATCAAAGCTTCATGTGAAGGATGTTCTTGAAGTTGGTAAGCAACTCCTGCTTCCTTGCTGAGAAAGCAAAAAGAAACACAGACGGAGAGAAAGCAAGAAGAACAAAAAATAGACACTTCATTAGCAAAGGCGAGAAAGGCAAAGCTTTTGGTGCAACAAAGAGCAATCAATGGACCTGACAACTCAAGGCATTGCTAGTAGAGCTTGTTCTACAAACACTGATAACTAATAATGTGGCAGCAATTTGCCTTTAAAGCAGTGATTCCCCGAATGGAAGTCTGTAGGGCCACCCATGAACCACAAGGCCATAGCACTTTTTAAATGAAAGCACTCAGACGCCCTCTGCCACAACGACTGTGCACTCCCCAGGTGTCTGCAATACAGGGCTGAGGCCTCTCTCCCTTGGTTCCTTTACCACGCTGCATGCTGACCCAGCAGGCAGATCAGTCTGGCAACCACTAAATATACATTCACATGGAAAACTGAAGCATAATGATCTGGTGAAATCTCAAAAATAATCCAGTTCACAATGCAGTCAAGGCACAACTGGATGGTACCATGGAATTGGTGAATGTGTGTTGGAGGGAAATAAAGACCCTGCTGTTTTGTCGTTAATTTGAGATGTTTCCTCCGGAAATCAAAGAACATTATTTGGTTTTGGTTTTATGTTTAAAGCTTGCAGGAGCCATGATATTTTACCTGAAGAATACCATTTAGCTACTAGAACAGGACAAGATTAACCATATTAAACAGTTCAGATAACAACTTGAAACAAAAATTCATAGGAGTAATAGTGAAACAATGAAGCCATGCATGTTGGCAAAGTTGATCAGCAAGATGTATTACTTAAATTCTAACTAATAAGATTAATAGATGGAATAAATAAGCCAAGAAATGAACTAGCAAGTTGCACATAAGCACCATATAAATTTTTATATAAACTATATTGTTTTATATAATTTTCCCTTGATTTTTTTTTAATAGAGAGAGGGAAGAGAAGAGTGTCATGGTTTAACCCCAGCCGGCAACTAAGCACCACCCAGCCGCTTGCTCACTCCCCCCCGGTGGGATGGGGGAGGGAATCAGAAGAGTAAAAGTGAGAAAACTCCTGGGATGAGATAAAGACAGTTTAATAGGGAAAGCAAAAGCTGCGCACACAAGCAAAGCAAAACAAGGAATTCATTCACTACTTCCTATCGGCAGGCAGGTGTTCAGCCATCCCCAGGAAAGCAGGGCTCCATCACGGGTAACAGTGACTTGGGAAGACAAACGCCATCACTCCAAACATCCCCCCCCTTCCTTCTTGTCCCCCCAGCTGTATATACTGGGCATGACATCATGCGGTCTGGAATAGCCCTTTGGCCAGTCTGGGCCAGCTGTCCTGGCTGTGCCCCCTCCCAGCTTCTTGTGCACCTGGCAGAGCAGGGGAAGCTGAAAAGTCCTTGATCAGTGTAAGCACTGCTCAGCAGCAACTGAAACACCAGTGTGTTATCAACATTATTCTCATCCGAAATCCAAAGCACAGCACTAGACCAGCTCCTATGAAGAAAATTAACTCTATCCCAGCTGAAACCAGGACAAAGAGAAAAAGCAAAACCTAGGATACTAGTAACACGACTGCTATCTTAAGAGTTATTGTATAATTAAAATTCATTTCCTAGCATGACATTTTGGAATTAGTGACAGGATGAGCACCAGGGAAATGTATATCAGTCTCAGTACGAATAAGAAAAGTCCATTCATTATTTCATACATACAGTATGCTAACTGGTCTAAATTATACATTAGTAAGTTTGATTGCATATCTGTTAATCCTTGAAAAAAAGCACTAAGAAATTAGGTTTATAGCAAGTATATGGAGGTTCACTGAGGTTGCATAGTATGCAGGCTTTAGACACAGGGTCAGCATAGGCTATCAAATGTTACAAAAGTATATATTTTTCATATTTCAATTCTGAAAAAGAAAAATCCAGAGAGATTCCCAAAAGAGAGTATTTTGAGAAGACATGGAATGAAAAATGTTGAAAGTTCATAGGCTTCTCTTTCTACACCAGCTGCTTAAGACTTTAATATACTTTGCATATCTGCCTTTATCAGAAATACTGACCAATAAGTTTAACAAATGACATCTCTCTGAGTTCTGAGAAAATACTAGAATAAAATAGAAGTTCTAAACATATAATAATTCAGTGACTAACAATAAGCTTTGCACTTATGAACAGTAAAGAAGGATTGTGGGTTATCAATTCTCTTATTTTAAGGAAAAGTATGATTTCTCTGGATGAAAGTAATTAACTTCCCAACATACATGTACCTCCCTTTACTAACAAAAATCATATTTATAAGTACAATCGATGCTGGTGATTTCAATACTCCTTCCTACCCTGATGAATAACAAAATTAATGCAGGTCCATGTTATGAATTCAGAACTACTTCACGGCTTTATGATGTTTATTACCAAAATAACTCCAGCCAAGTGATATATGTTTTTTAATCTCTGAATTGGCAACAGAATAAGTAAGAAAATATTTAATGTGGATATCTCAGTTCAGGCAGTGCTGTTCAACAGTTTCTGTTGCCTACAGTCATCTAAAGCCTTGTTTTCACTCTTCAATGAAATCTCTTTTTCCCAGAGTAAACACATAGGGAATACAAGACAAATCAATTTCACTGCAACTCAAATCAAAGACAGCCAACCATTAGCCAAGTGCGAAGGATGCCACAGTAATAAAACTGGTGTTTTTATCTTGAGATAATTGTGCATGTTATAAAGCTGTGCATAAACTAGTAGTAAAACACCCCTCTGTAGTCAGTGAAAACAAGAACTTTGTTAGAGGGGCTGTTACTGCAGCCGCTCTTGATTAAATCCATACATCTGATGAGTGTAACACCCTCCCTGCCCCACTGGAAAATGGCTTTACCAAGTGCCCCTAGCCATTTCTGTTTTGTTTGGGTTTTTTTTTTCTTCATAATTTACTTTCAAATCAGACAGAAATTTTAACAACATCAGTGGGAGACACTCACCTCTCCACTGACAATTTGAGCCTTAGCTTCAGTGCTAGTGATTAAATTAGCAAGTCAAACAAGGTAAATGTGGGAGGAGGAAACAGAGACATCTTTGCTGCACCTTCTATTCCAAATTGATTATGCTGATGGCCACATTTTGGTTTTAAATCACTAACGTATCTGCCCAAACACATTTGACATTGTTTTCACAAATAAGTCATTTCACCTACGGAAATTTTTACAGAGCCTAATCGGCTAACATAATAAAAGGGGACAATTGAGGAGGAACACACAAACTAACATCAGTAACTTCCAGACACTGGCAATTTGCCTGTTCTTTACAAACCCAATGTGTCCTTTGTTTATTAAGATGGACAAAACATTCCCTACTTGTTCAGCCAAACACATTGGCAAAACACAGACTTTTATTTTAACAACCTTAAATTCAAGGACAATCCAAAGAGAAAGGAGCAGGAGAACAAACTACTTCACAGAGCATTAAAAAATCAGTCATACTGACAGAGCTCTCTTCTCCAAGGAACCAAGAAAAAAATTCCAACCCGAGGTACTGAAGACAAGCCTACTCCCAAATATCTGCATCACTTAGAACTGGACAATAAAACAGATTTTGTGTCTACTAAATACTCATTTCATTCATTCATTTGTTCATTTAGACAGTTCTTAGCTGGGTTTAAATAATTATCCGGTTTGCTTTGAGAAAAGGCACTGGCCAGACTATGTTCTCTTATCTTGATTACAACTATTGTTATCATTTATGTTAAGCCACTTTATGTCTTCACTTTCACTTTTCATTGAGAAATATCCTTATTTTCTTAGTCACAAGGGAAGCATAATCAAACAAGTCACAGTTAATGAAGAATATGTTTAAAAGCAAGTGTAGCTTCTTAGTGTCAAATGCAGACTTTTTTTTTTTTTTTTTTTGCCAGACAATCAAACCTTTTCCAGTAGAGAAACAGTTCCTGGACCTTACATCTAGCCATTTCTTCTTCCCGTCTTTTTGCAGAGACATCACAGTACATTCTAAATGCTTTCTAGCTCAGCAAATTTGGCAGTGCTCATTGCTTCAAACCTGATAAAAGCTCCTTTTAGGTGAACATGCCCAGGCTGCTCTCACATCTGAATTTAGGCAACCCATGTGCTTGCACACATTCTTTACTCTTTAAATCCTCCCACTACTCATATTCCAATAGTTCATCTGTTGAAAATGTCATGAAAGGTAAGGCACATAATGGGTGCACAGAGTTACCCAAACTTAAACATAGTATTTTTTTTTATAAGGGAGGAAGATGATAGTTATTAAATTGGTTTTGCCTCTCAGATTTCCCCACTGCGAACTCCCCCAGGCAGACTCCAAATGCGTAGTTTCTGCTTGGCCAGCTGCTCTTTTGACCACATACTCATTCCTGATAGTTCCTTAACACAAATGAAACCGTGGCCACGTCAGTCTACTGCAATTCAGTCTATTGACAGGGTTGTTATTCCATCAATTTCCCTCCAGCTTGGTGTTAATGTAAATCTGGATCTTGTATTTTGCTAGTGGAACAGTATCTCCCGCTAGAACGCAGCTTTCAGACAACTTCCGCTTTTGAGTTAAGTGTGCCTATTGATAGCAAATCTGCTCTGTTTAATAAACTATCCCCACTGTAACAAATTTGCATCTTCAGTCTATATTTCACAGCTCTACACTAACCAAATCAAACATCAACTGCGGTGTCAATAATTGTGGTGACTTGAAGTTTTAGTGCATTAAATGTGTGGAATCTTATGTATATTTATCTACATTTACCTTTAATGTTTAGTTTCAGTGGAAGGGCTGCATGAACTCAAGTGGCAAAATTCCTCATTACAGGAAGCAGCAAAAGATGACCAAAACTTTGGTGCTCAGAGGCACATCACATTTTCAATAGAGTAACTACTAACTGCGGAGCTATAGAGCTCAACCCATTGGGTATTTGTGCTGAACCATTTCCTACTAAATAAATGACTTTTTCATTTAATAATGGCAGTACAACATTGCCCATTGGCAGTGATAACTACTCAAGCTAAGTTCAAGGTTACTGAAGCAAAGCTACTGATTTAAGTAGAAAGATTGTAAAATGAAAATTATTTTTATTTAAGGCAGTTACATTTTAGATATTTAATAAGCACAAAAAAGTTAAGCCACACTGTACATTATAGCCTGGCTACTAATCCAAAAGGAAAGGTTTGTACGGATGGTATGAAAAAAATTAAAAGCTCAGTTTTCTTTGTGGAAAAAGGAAAAATTCATGGAAACCACAGCAGCCCCAGTTTGAAATCTAGATCATGCATATAGATATAGTCATCAAAATTTTTCGTCCTCTGCCACTGAAGGGGTCACCATCAAAATATGTAATGGCTGTATACAGAACACAGTTTACATTGTTTGTAGAAAAGTTTTATTGAAAGTCCTGTGCGATGAATCACTTAGGCTAAAAGCAGCAGGCAACCAAGTTGGAACAGAAATATTGAAAAAAACTAGTTAAAGAACAGAAAATAGAGACTATAAGCAAAAGAAGGTCTATATCCAGCAAAGGAAAAACACTTAGAGGAATCCTACTGTATATGCTAGCATTAAGGCAAGAACAGCATTTCTGAAGATAAAAAAGACTGAACCAGACATAGCCAAGGATTAAAAGGAGCAGAAGTGTGGACAGGTAAAGGAAAAAAATCTTCATCAACATAGCAGAAAAGACAGCTGTAAGAGAATGGGCTGGAATCACATAAAACTACAGAATATGCAGACCACATCACTTTGACTTACATTTTAAATGGAAAAATCAGACAAAATGATATAAAAAGAGATTAAAGAGAAATGCAGCCAGGACTTCAAAAAGACACTTTCTGAATTAAAAATACGCACAGTAGCTTCCATGTAAGATGCAGAATTTGAAAAAGAAGAGAAAAAAACCTGCATCCATTTTGCATCAAGCAGTATAACGGTTTACAGAAGGAGAACAATTAGCCACTATAAATCAACACTGTAATGCACATTAATGCATATTTTCCCTTTACTTGTACCTCATGCGAATATTGGTAGAATAAGAACAGAGGTTAGGGAGTGGAAAACATGTATTTTATCACTCTGTTTCTGTTTTTCTAAGGCAACACTGGAATTTCTGTAACTAGGACTCTGCCCATATTAACCATGATAGGATATGAAGAAAGGTTTTGCCTTGTTACCTGAAACAGCATGCTTCCCCAAAGCAACAGATCACCTCAAACAGCAGTCTTTTAAAACCGCTTTATTGTAACCCTTGGAAAAGATACAGATTTCAGGGATTCTTAACTCCAGCTACATTATTAAGTTGTTGATTGTCACTATATCTGATCTCAGTGAAAAGACGTATACTTATCCCAATTAGATGTTTCCAAGAAGTATATTTGATAACCCATAGATTGATACAAAATGAAAAGGTCAGTTGTGAGGCACTTCATCCTAAAAGATGGGAGTGGAGAAGAGAGGTGGGAAGGAGGTGGGAAGGGATCAGCCATCGCTGTGTGAAGAATTCCTTGATAAACCATCAAGTAGCACTGATGTCTTACAAAGAGACGACTGCAGCTTCAAAGGAATAAAATGCTGCTTAATGTAGGTAGAGGAGTGCTAAGACTGAGAAGTGCTATCTATCTCCTGAGTAAATTCAAATTAAATATGTTTCAAGAGAAAGGACTGCTTCTCACTACATCTCCTAAAGGATACTGGAAAGAAAGTAAGCTATAAAGGCTTGCATATTACACTGAGATACAGCACTTCTTGGGAAATACAGTTGATGCAGGAAGATAAAATCCCTATAAAGATGTATTTCAGGATAGCATCAACAGCAAGTTAGCAGGGTGTTTATCTCGGACACTATTCAGGCTTAATCCAGTGTAAATACAGCAAGTGTTTACAAATACAGAAAATATTCTTCCAGATTTTTGTTTATGTCTATTATTAAAAGAAAAGGTTGTAGGTGTGCTGTTCAGCTTGGATATTGAAGATAAATACTTTTCAAGGTATTTTACCTAAACCTGAACCTGAATCCATGGTGAAAAAGTGGCTAACTGGCTAAAAGCAAGGTATTCCTTGCCTAAAGTCCACACTGCAGGGCACTAGAACATGCCTCAGGGGCTGAACTGAGAGCTGGTACATCAGCAGTGAGGAGGAGGAGGATGGGTGCCCCTGTGCAATGACAAAGCGATGGATCTGCAAAGCAGTGATGTAGCAGGAGCTTGTCTGACTCACAAGAAGTCTAAGGATACTATCGTAAACTCCTTTGTTTTAAAACTGGCTTTCATTTGGAATCACATGAACTTTACTGAGACACAGGCAGTAAAAAATCCCTAGACAGCCCCCACCTGTAAGTTATGAATTTTATGGAATATCTCTGCTGTTAAAGATCATAAAAGTGATTATTGTGTGAATTGAGGTACTTTAATGATTTTCCTACCATCAGAGTCCCTTCTGCATTTTTTTATCATACTTACATATTTCTTCCCGGGAACCTACTACAAAAAAAAGGGAGAAAAAGAAAAATTATGATGAGACTTCAGCAAATCATAATGAAAATGCCTTTCCGATCCTGTGCCCTCAATGAACACATCTAAATAAGTGCATGGAAGGAACTGTAAATATTTTGTTGTGTTCTCATTGTTACCACTGATAATATGCTACAGTTCTCATAGCTAAACTGGAAAGGTTGAAAAAACTGCCAAAAGCATGTTCTCAGACTGCAACATGAGAAAAAAATCCTGTAGTATCATTTCCACAACCAAATATGTATACTTCATGGGTAGGATTAAGAAAACATGGAGGATTATTACGTTATATATCTTTTTGGTGGCTTCTTGGGGCCAAATGATCCCAAACTCCCACTCAGACTGGAAATATGGTGGGTTTTGTCTTTTCACATTAGATTATGAAAGTATTTGTTTCTCTAACAGTAGATATAATTAAGGAAAAGGGGGAATAATTTACAAAACTTAAAAGGGACTTAGAAAATGTGAAGTACAGATGTCCAGTTTTCCAGTAAGCAGTATTCGTCATGCGCTCTTTGTAAGCATGTTTCTAAAATAGTCCCTATTTGTGTAGGGTTCTGTCTTTGCACCATTCACTTAAACCAATGACATAGCACTTTTGTTTTGCAATTTTCATATAACTATCTTGAGATTTTAAAGAAAGTAAAATTTACTAGCAGGAGGTCTGGTGTCCGTCAACTTGTCAAATATACTAGTTCTCTCTGCACGATTTTTAGAGTTGTATTTAATTCTACATCTTCTGTCCCTAAAATGAAATTCTAGGAATAAGACTGAACCTCTGCTTCAAAGTCTGAATTTTCACTGCTCCCCACTTTTTTTTTTCATGCAAGGCATTTCAAAAGAGGTTGGTTGTGGCTTTGGAACAGTCTTCAAGGTTTTCTTGGCATTCAAATGAAGCACAGCCTTTTGCCACAACGAATGCTACTATTTGCTAATTGCTTTGGGGCTGCTGAAGCAGAAGAGGGAGCACTAGTATTCCTTGTGCTCCCACCCAGGCAGCAACAACAGAATTATCACAAAATGTTCCATTAGTACCAAATGTATCTTCTTTATTATATTTATTTTAATTCTCTTGTCTTCCTCTTAGGTAATAGTATGTGGCCAATACCATAGGAAGAAGAATTAAAACAGTAACAGCAGCATATATAGCTGTGTAAATTTAAAATAGCAGAAACTGCTATTTTGTGATTATTTATTTAAGTATGGCACATAAAACTTCATCTCCATGACTTAATATGATCCACCATGTGATATCAGTATTTATTTACTGTGAGGAGAAAATGTCTGAAAAAAACTCTTCCCCACTCCAGTTTTCCAATAGGATTTATCGGATTACCTTCCAGTACAATCCTGGTGTAGACCTTGGAATGCTTGGTGGAGGCCCAGTATTTTATTTAGAATGCTGTGCAGTGTATCACTTACACTGCTTATCTTGTAGGAGGTTTTTTTATTATGATTCTAAGGATAACATTTCAGAAAACCTTTTTCTAAGGGTAAGTTAAATGTAGTGCTCTAAGATTCATTTGACAGAAAAGATGTCTTTCTGCATATTAAATACAACTTCTAAACTAATCTATTCCCTCGATCTAATTAATTGATCTGATCTAATTGATCTAATTGATTTTTTCTAATACTTACTTATAACAAGTAACAAGGTGTCACAGAGTGAAAACATTCTCTTAAACATTCTCTTCCATCAAGCTGTATTTTGAATTTCATTGGACTTGTCACAGATGTTAAGGTTACAGAAAAGAGGAATCTCCAAGATATCAAAGGAGAAATTCTCAGTAGTTTACATATGGCAAACTACTGAAGCAATTGCTGTTTAAAAAAGATGTTGTGATTGCTATTTCTAATTACAGCATTTGCAAACAGATTACCATTTGTCTAACCTTCTTTAAAGTATATCTTTGAAGATAAATTGCCAATACACAACAAATCTAACTTGTGAAAGAAGATGGAGTCTTTCAAAGGTAATGGAAATGCCAGCTATTGAAAACACTGCAATAACAAAAACTAATACTGGCTTCTCTGACCTGGTACATTCTGTGAAATTATTGGTAGAGGAAATACAACAGTCTGAGGATAAACTGTTTCAAGATGTTGAACAGTCTAAAATAATTTGTCTGGGATACAAAAGATCATCAATATGGAAGTGTAGCAAAGAACAGATTAAATGGTCATATCCTGAGAGAGGTGAACAGACTTTCTGGATTGGATATCAGTTACTGCAAATAAAGGAAAAAATTCACCTGCCTAGGAAGATGGAGATTCAGGCCCATTAATGTTTTAAATTGTTGAAATATGCATTTACTGTTTTACTTTATTTACTTTCATTCCTTCTTTACAAATCACAGAAAAGATATGAAAATAAATTCCATATGATTTCACCTAAGCATCTGGAGGTCTCAACATTTACCCTCCTCCCACTTGTGCTACACTGTCACTTGGACCATTTTTTCCCAGTACTTTCATAAATTTTTTATTCCTTACTGTCCAAGGCCACCTTCAGGACTCAGTACCTTTGTTCCATTAAACTGTGTGCAACTGACTTTATTGATAGCTCTGCCACCTCACATCAGCATTTCACAGGCATTGAAATGACTTTGATTCAGCTTCTGCAATAGTATTTTCATGGTAGTGTCTCATCCGCCTTTTACTGAAAATAAAAGAACAGGAGACTTTAAAGTAAGAAGGAAAAAGATTTCAAGCCAACTAACATATGAAAGGAGATAGCTGATCACCTAAATAAATGAGGTTTCTGTGACCGCTGCCTGACTGCCCGTAATTCCTTCCATTAATAACTGTTGAACCTCTTACCTTAGCTTACAGAAAATCTCCATACTACACCAACTCCAAATATTTTGTGAGAATCAGAGCATGCAAATAGTGACTCAAATGAAGGAAAGCTGAAGAGTGCACCTCTGCTGTTTGGTCTCTTCTGTGTGCTGGCTGGCAGAGAGCATGCATGTAACTGGAACCAGCTACAGCACATTTAGTTCCTTGCCTTCGCTGTGGTGGTAACTCCAGCCCAAAACTCTTGTGCTGCAGAGCACAGGCAGCAGGTTGAAATGGAGTTGTAGGACACAGATCTACAGACAACTCAGTTTTGCTGTTAATGTGTCTCATAGATCAACTTATATTAAACAAGGTACTCTTTTTCTATTACTGTGTTCCTGTCCTCCTTTTGGTATGTAATATATTTGATGGTATACTTAAAAAAAAAACCTAACAGGCGTAAGTGACTGCATTTACTACACTACATAGAAAGCACTACATTAGAATGGATGCTGAAGTGTCCACTAATGAACCACATACCTCAAGAAGCTGAAGACACTTTGAGAAGCACCCAAAGCTCAAGTTACTCATTCTGTAAACTGTGCTTTATATCTTCTTATATACTTTTTTTTTTCTTATTTGCTGGAAAGCAAGATGTAAATAACTTTTTTTCACATTTCTGTATTGGAAAGAATGAGCACTCTGGCAAGCTTATGCTTGGGACTATTCCTCTAAATGTTTAGCTCAAAATCTTAGCATCTAAGAGAAAAAGTCAAAGAGCTTATTGCTGTATACAGAATTAACACATTTTCCCTCATTTAGGAAATAAATGCATATTCATCATCACCCACTTCAATACCTTTCTAGAATCTAGTTCTGTAAAAAAATACCTGTGTTAGGTAGTTTTGTTGAGATTTATAAATGGGCCAGCTGAGGCTGTGAATAATGAAACTGCACAGACTACTGTCAAGGAACTGGGTACCAACACACAACCTCACACTTTATTTTTCATGCTTAACATTAGAAAACCATAAACATAGAAGAAAGGAAAGTTAGTAAATTGCTAAGAAAAATTCCATTCAGCTTTCCAACTCATTAGCTTTTTCTGAAGAAATATTTCCCTCTGTTAGTTAAGATCTCTTATCTGAGATGATCTTTATGTATACAGACCTGTATAATTACCCTTTTTCCAAAAACTTCCAGGTATACCCTCCCAGTCACTACCAGACAGGCACTGGCTATCAGCATTTCAAACTGCCATCTCTTTTCTAACCTTTAGTTTCTAAGTGAGTTAGAAATGTTTTTATCACTGTAAAAACATTTTCAGTATGCATGTATGGGGCTGAGCTGCTATGATGGATCATACCTAGTTGGTCTTTTCCCACCATCTTGTGCTTTACGATCACTAGTGTATTCATCTTCAGAATATCTTTTTGAGGCAGGAAAGGATCAACTTCTATAATAAAGGTACTGAAACAGGAAAATGAAGTAACTTGTGTGAACAGCAATCTATCCTAGCCTGCTTCCCTGGGAACAGCTGATGAGATGGTGGTCTCAGAGTCAACATGCAATCTGTCATTTCCACTCATGACAAAGGTAAACAGCACCATGTTGTATTTCTTGTGACATTTACTCAATCTGAATAAAGACAATATCAACACCGGTTACACACCACCTGTTTTAGTAACATGATGCCTCTGTAGTGACGAATTGTCCATCTTCTATGGGAAATGGCATGTTTCCATGGCACACAACACTAACATATGTCAGTTAAGATACCATTTATCCTAAGTTTTTTGACACTGTCAACATATTTAACTATTTTCAATGCATTCATATTTTGGAAACCAGGCTAGGTATTCTAAATACCGAGACAATATCTCAAATGGAAAAAATAGGATTTGAGCCAAAGCAGTATGAATTCTCTATTATCTTCCTGTCGTCTTTGCCATGCTAGTGACCGGCATGAAAATTCGTCAAAATATTTTATACCTTTTAGGAGTCAAAACAGAATAGATGTTACAAAGTTATCAGACAAAGTAATGAATAGTGTGTGTAGCTGCTGGCTGGGTATTGGATTAAACACAAACCCTAGGGGGGGTTTTCTACCACATTCTATTCTTCAGGGATGAGCAGTATTGTAACATACAAAAATCACTTTTCTGTCCTTGCAACATTTACTTCAGTGTTATCCACTATTATGCACTAAAAGTCTTAAGCCAGTAAAATCACAGGCTTAATGTACAGTAACAGAAGTAAATTATCTGTATGTATTTTCCTAATATTTGCTGCTCCTTGCCCTGTGACTGATTACAAGTACAATGTCTGTTTATTTACAGAGATTACATAGTTCTCTGCATATATTGGCCTCAAAACTATTCTATTTTTCTCACTGACTTAAATAGGAGCAGGATTAGATCTGTGATGGAAGCTTTACTGCATAGGAAGCATTGATTTGAGAGATTAACAATACATTGCTGGGGCAAAAGATCTTCATCACAGCTAAGTAAAACAGGTTACAAGACAGTCTGTTGAGATGCCTTATGTGTTTTCATCAGCCCATGTCATTTTTTTCCAAAGTATAGCTGATTACATAGCCTCATTTCATCAGTAAACTGGAATAGCGTTAAGTAAGTAATTTGTTTGGGCCATGGAGTATTCCAAGGACAAGTAAGAAAAATATTTTTCCTTATTTGGAAAAGAAAGCAATATTGTTAAAGCCACGTATTCCTGATTTAGTATATGCCATGACACAAATGTAACACTGACCTGAAGAAAACGCAAAACCAGCTTCAGGGTTCCACTGTTAAGCACTTACCTGGAGTGCTGCTCCAGCTAGATTTAGGCATTAGTTAGCAGGTTGCTGTCAGGAATTTCACATTTCCTTCTGGGGAGCAACTTTTGAAGAAATGCTGTGGTGCATACAGATTTGCTTTTCTCAAACTAATGGGCAGGTAGACTTTGCACTAAGCTGACTATATATTGTCACAAAGAATTTTTTTTCATAAACAGTCATGAATTTTAGGAATAGAGAGACAGTAATTCTATTCTTTGCATGTACATCTTTTCATTTGTGCTACTCTGAACACACATGTCCTTCATAATAAGTACCAACCTGGGTACTGAGGGCATCCTAGAGAGCATTCTCAGTGGGCACAAATTTGTGGGAGAGAGCACGAGTTCTTTCTTTATCTCTTCCTACTGATTTTCCTCAGAAATCAGAATCATTTACATTTATAAAATTGAGCCACAGAAGTTTGCATTTATAAGTAAACAGTTCCTAAACTACTATGTAAAAAACAGTCGAAGAGGAACAATATTACTGGAGATGCCAAAGGTTCCTGAATTTTCATAAAATTGCTGTGTTACAAATCTACAGAATGGTTTAAGATATTTTAATTTTACTTTATTATATAGATTGAAGCACTATACTCAGCCTACATGTCAGAGATACATAACATTCATTTGTGATCATTGAGACGTCTAAGGACCATCCTCTGCATTGAGATATGAGCAATAAAACATGTTAAATACTGGTATAAGAAGCATACAAATTTGAAGGAAACTTTGCTTATTATTAAGGGCTGTCCACATACTTTTGAGAAATAGCTTCAGCTCCTTCCTCGATTCTTTTTAATCTCTGTCTGCTTAGGGACTACACAAATAATTTCATTGTGTCCATATACACATCTGTTAAATTATATCTAATCAGTTTTTTCATTTTCTTCCAAGCTATGCTAATAAAACAGGAAATTAACAGGACAGTTGTTCAAAAATGTGGTCCTCATGTTCCCACAATCAGCACATTTCATGGTCTCAGTTCTCACTGAATTGAAGAGAAATGTGAAGGAGTCGTCGATCTCACACTGCCCTAAGTTATACAGAACCTGGCCTTCCGATGCCCGGTTACATCTCACAGGCGTGCGGATCTGTTGAGCAGCTTGAATTGTTTAATATGAATGAGCAATTGCTCATAGCTTACACATTCAGCTACACTCTAGTAAGATTGGCTCTCTGCTACTGTGTCAAACTCAGTTTTTCTAGAAACATATAATCCTTTTAAGCCTTTATACTGCAAACAGTTAAGCATTTACTAAAATTTGTTTACATGAATCTCTTAAGTGTAATTATTTCTATAAAACCTCCATATATTTAAATGAACTTAGGCTAAAGAATTAATTATCTACAACGTAGCCCTAGTTACTCCCGCAGAGCTCTATATTTTTATTATAAATGTTTATTTTATGCAAATTAGATCACATCACACATGTTGAAACTTGCATTTTTATTTAGTCCCACCAACGTATGCAAATTTGAAAGATTCTATTAAATTCTGAATAAAAATACCAGTGGAAACAATATTTCTAATGTACTCTTAATTATCCAATGCTTAACTAATTCCTCTAGACAAATAATATTTTAGTAGCTGTTGTATTTTAAGGATTTGCAATAATTGTGCTTTGAGATTTTAAAGTTTCAAAATTTGCATACTGTTTAGAGTATTGGTTAGCTGCTTGCACTTTTCTATGTCGAAATAAACTATTTTATTCCATGGATAACAAAAGATTTCTAGGTGGAGGTTATAGCTTTTAATAGACTAATTGATATCACTGAAAAAGCAGATAAATTTTCTACTCTGCTTAAAGCAGATCAGAAGAAAGGCTTTTGTACATGAAAGATTGTGTGCTGAAGTAGTCTAATGAATTAAATTACCTTCACCTACAAACTTTGTCTAATTTATGTCCACATACCACCATCACCTTAATAACAGTACTACTTATATATCATCTAGAGTGAAAATGCATCTCTTACCAGTTGCTTCACCTATATCACTCTCCCAATAGCCATCCTATACCCTCAGCCTCAAAATCTGACAGCAAAATTCTGTAATTAGAGTTGACATCGGAAAGCAGAAACAGCCCCGCTAAGGCCTGTTGCCTTGCAGTTGGGACGTTTTCAGTGAACTCTGTATTTTGAGTGAGTGAGGTTTTTTATGCTCCACTTGTTAACATTTATG